>NC_052176.1:1518407-1673489 GCF_902713615.1 Scyliorhinus canicula | reverse complement strand
CCCCCCCCCCCTCCTCTCCAGACAGTGTTAAGTCATTGTCGGATATGTTGCCACAGGCACCAGCCAGCAGCTGCCTCTCTGTGCTTCCCCCAAGTTCAATTCTTCAAATTTCAGCCTCGAACGCTGACAGTCTTTTCAGATGCGGGCATACCCGGCAGTGCCGAACGCACAATATCTGGTCATGGCCGTTTATGGGATCTTGCTGTGTAAAGATTGTCTGCTACGTTTCCGACATAATAATGGTGTTTAATTGGTTCTAAAGCACTCCTCACTTCCCAAAGTCAAAAAGGCAGTGTCAAGTATTTCTTTTGTTTGCAATGATGCAAACAGGATTGTTAAGTGTCACGTGAGAGCACCTTTAAGAAACGGGTGCTCAAGAATTGTACCTTTAAGAAATGTGTGTTATCAGTGATGTCGGAGAGTGGGTGGAGCTGGGCTGTCTGTCAGCTTTTTACTTTCGTATTAGGCTGTTTGCTGCAGGGTGTGTTTTAGCTTCGTTTTCAGTGTTGGAGCTGAAGCCAGACAGAGCAGGTGTACTGCTGATCTCTCTGCCATCAAAAGACTATCTCTTGATCATTTGGTGAATTCAGAATTGTAAATGTTCTCAGTAGTGAATGTAAACCTGATGTGCTTCTGTTGAAAGGTGTTTCTTCTGTCTTCTGGATGTTGTTTGGGAAGGTATTAAGGATTACTTAGTGTTGTATTCTTTGGGGGTTGTATTTGAGTTGATGGTTGCTAAGATGTTCACTGTATGTTTCAAAAAGGTTAACTTACGTTCATGGAAAAAACATTGTTTTGCTTTAAAAAATACTTTTCCATTTCTGCTGTACCACACCTGTAGAGTGGGCCGTGTGCTCCCCATACCACAATCTAGTAAATGTTGTGGGTCAGGTGAACTCCATGATAGGGGCTGTTTAGCACAGGGCTAATTCGCTGGCTTTTAAAGCAGACCAAGGCAGGCCAGCAGCACGGTTCAATTCCCGTACCAGCCTCCCCGAACAGGCGCCGGAATGTGGTGACCAGGGGCTTTTCACAGTAACTTCATTTGAAGCCTACTTGTGACAATAAGCGATTTTCATTTCCTTTTTCACACACTTTGGGGTTCTCTAAACCCTGGCCCACAACATAAGGTCACTGGGCACGGTTTAACTGGGAAACAAAATTCTATGTCTGGTTTTGGGTGGTTTTAGCGGGTGTTTCTCTACTGCTGCGGGGCCAAGACGCATCCCGTTATTTAACGGTACTTTGCCGGGTTTTTGTTGGCTTTGGGGAGTTTTTCTCTGCACTTGGGAGTCATTTCCAAGCCTTCTCACGAAACGGGCCGCCATTTTGTCTGGAAGGGAGGGTGACTCCGAGTCCAGAATTGGCAATATTTGGGGGAATCGGAAGATCCTGGTGCCCGGGGCGGGAGGGGAGGAGGGGGGGGCGCATGTTCTGGCCTTCTCCTTCTTCCCTGGTGGCCCGGAGACGGGTTTTGCTGGGATGGAGGGACTCGGAGCCGCCAAAGTCAGGGGTGTGGGTGAGCGACATGGCCGGGTTTCTCAGGCAGGAGAAGATCAAGTTCGCCTTGAGAGGATCAATTCAGGGCTTCGCTCGGAGGTGGCAGCCGTTCATCGACTTCTTCAAGGACAACTGACCGTCAGCAGTAAGGGGAGGGGGGAAGAGGATAAAAGGTGGGGGAGGAAAATGGGAGGCAAGGACAGGGAGCTTAGTACATGGGTAATTAAGAAATGGGGCAGGGCTAGCAGGGGACATTGTTTTTAGGTTTTTTGTGTGTGACGGCCCGCGTGGTTGTTTAAGGAATGTTAAACTGTGTGGCAGCACGGTGGCCCAGTGGTTAGCTCTGCAGTCCCACGGTGCCGAGGTCCCAGGTTCGATCCCAGTTCTGGGTCACTGTCCGTGTGGAGTTTGCACATTCTCCCCGTGTCTGCGTGGGTCTCACCCCCACAACCCAAAGATGTGCAGGGTAGGTGGATTGGCCATGCCAAATTGGGCCTTAATTGGAAAAAATGAATTGGGTACGCTAAATTTATATTTTTTTAGAAAAGTGTTAAACTGTAAATTGTGAAAATTAAAAATGCTTCAATAAAATATCTTCTAAAAAAAGAAATGAGCATTACGATCTGGATCACGCGCAGCCGGGGCGAGATCCGGGTCCCGAGGCTCCATCAAATCTGGCCAGGCGCTTCGAGCGTCGCGAGATTCAACGGCCTCGGACCGTACACCACGTCGACACACAAGGCCGTTAAATCGCGCCCGCTGTTTCTCAAGACGGGTTCCGATTTGGAAAAACTCGTCAAAACTCCAAATGAAAATGAAATTGAGCGAGATGCCATTAAAATAGCCTCCAAACATGGCTGCCAAACATGGCTGCCAAACATGGCTGCCAAACATGGCTGCCAAACATGGCTGCCACAACTGGCGGGATCTGGCCACAGCTTGATGGTGAGGGGGGGTCGCGAACGCATCATGGAAAACCCATTTTAAAACGATTAAGAGGCTCGATTGTGCTTGACAAATACTAAGAACAAAGAAAAGTACAGCACAGGAACAGGCCCTTCGGCCCTCCAAGCCTGTGCTGACCATGCTGCCCGTCTGAACTAAAATCTTCTCCACTTCCTGGGTCCGTATCCCTCTATTCCCATCCTATTCATGTATTTGTCAAGATGCCCCTTAAATGTCACTATCGTCCCTGCTTCCACCGCCTCCTCCGGCAGGCCCCCCTCCCCCCCCGGCAATTCTCCGGGCCCCGATGGGCCGAGCGGCCGGCCGTTTTTGGCCAGTCCTGCCGGCGTGGGTTAAGCATGGTCCCACGCGGCGGAACCAGGCACCCACTACCCTCTGTGTAAAAAAACTTGTCTTGTACATCTCCTCTAAACCCTGTCCCTCGCACCTTAAACCTATGCCCCCTAATAACTGACCCCTATACCCTGGGAAAAAGCCTCTGACTACCCACTCTGTCTATGCCCCTCATAATTTTGTAGACCTCTATCAGGTCGTCCCTCAACCTCTGTCGTTCCAGTGAGAACAAACCGAGTTTATTCAACCGCTATTCAGCACAACTGATGAATCAAGATTCGAGGAAAGGTCTTAATTGAAAAAAGATAGATAAGAACAACACTGTGAATCACACTACCCTAAATTGCCAGAGTTTAAATGTTAATCCCGCTCTGTCAATGTTGGGAGATAATCGGCCACGCTCGATTTGAAATCCTCTCCATGAAATTAAACCTGGGTGCTTGTTAAGTGAATTGGACATTGTGAATTCTCCCTCCGTGTACCCAAACAGGCGCCGGAGTGTGGCAACGAGGGGATTTTCACAGTAACTTCATTGCGGTGTTAATGTAAGCCTACTTGTGACAATAAAGATTATTACTGTTAAGTTTAGGTCCTCCCGGTCTGGCAATCCAGTAATGGTATTCTTGACCTGGCTTTGAGGAGAACCATGGGATCCAGCGGAGTTGACTCTCGCTTCAGTTTTCCTTCTATCCCCAGGGGCGATGTCCTGCCCCCTCTTTTCCCTCAGGGCAGACAATCCGACTGAAGGTCAGGAACTGAGGCCAGGCTTCTCCTTTCCAGGGACTAACTCCCCATGGCGCCGGGAAAACCGGCGCCAACGGCTCCGGTGTCAACGGGACCCCAAGGTGAGGAATTCTCACCTGTTTCGGGGACTAGGTGGACGCTGGAGGGGTTGGCGACACTCCAGCTGGCACCGAAGGGTCTGCGTGAGTTTGCGCATGCGCGGAACGGTCGGCGTGATCCCGCGCGTGCGCAGACCGCCCGTCGTATTTTGCCGCTAGCACAGGGGGTTCTCTTCTCCGCGCCGGCCATGGCGGAGCCCTACAGGGGGCCAGCGCGGAAGGAAGAAGTGCCTCCACGGCACAGGCCCGCCCGTAGATGGGTTGGACCCCCCGAGGATGGCTCCAGCCGACTTACCTGCCAGGTTCTGCCGCGTGGGACCATGCTTAACCCACGCCGGCAGGACTGGCCAAAAACGGCCGGCCGCTCGGCCCATCGAGGCCCGGAGAATTGCCAGAGGCCGAGGGGGGGGGGGGGGGGGCCTCTGCCAACAGCCCCCGACCGGCGTGGCGTGAGTCCCGCCCCGCCTGAAAAGCGGCGCCGGAGAATACAGCAGGGTGGCAGGGTGGGATTCGTGCCCCCCCCCGGGGATTCTCTGCCCCAGCAAGGAGGGGGGGGTCGGAGAATCCCGCCCTGTGTGCCTGAGTAAATCACTCAGTGCGGGGCGAGTGGGGGCAGGTACACAGCCGCTCCATAGTACGACTTCAATGCGCTGTGTCACTCGTCAATTTATTTCGTAACGGTCACAAGGGGGGGGGGGGGGGGGGGGGGTGCGGGAACGCAACGCAAACCATCTCAGAGAAAACAGAGAGCTTTGTTTAAACAGAAGGTGATTGTCTCTTCCTTGGATTAGCAAAGTCGTTACATGGTGACAGAGATTTAAAGCCTTCAGGATTTGTGACATAAGGAATCCAGAACAGACCGTATAATTTCAGGAGGGGACATGGATATGCTCATGGACTTAATAACAGCTCTTCGCTCACTTTCACATCTTTAGAAAACCTGTTTGTCATTAACTGCACCCATTTCTAATAGTGAACATATTGAGGTTTCGTTCCGCTCCTGCTATTCACATTTATTTTAAATGTTTTGTGCAGTGCATCTCCAGGATGACTTGCCTTCAGAAGATAAGTGTACTAACGTGCATCATCAATATGATAGCAGCTCCCTAAACCACGGAGGAACATGTAGAGAATGTTAACCAACAGGAAAGGACTGCAATGCTTGAATTGAACACACACAAGCCCGTCCTCGCTTATCCCCAAGCATGGGTTCAGTATCGATGAGGCAGCCACTGTGATCTCTCACGGCTGCTGGATTCGATGCACGAGCGTGACAGACAGTACAGAGGACGAGGGCCTTTAGGTAACTCGCCGATGGAACCGGGACCATTCCAGGATGCAGTCCCCAACGCGCAGTGTCGCCGGGCTGGTTTAGCTCACAAGGCTAAATCGCTGGCTTTTAAAGCAGACGAAGCAGGCCAGCAGCACGGTTCGATTCCCGTACCAGCCTCCCCGGACAGGCGCCGGAATGTGGCGACTAGGGGGCTTTTCACAGCAACTTCATTGAAGCCTACTCGTGACAATAAGTGATTTTCATTTCATTTTCATTTTCAGAAGGTTCATAGAACATAGAACAGTACAGCACAGAACAGGCCCATCGGCCCTCGATGTTGTGCCGAGCATTGTCCGAAACCAAGATCAAGCTATCCCACTCCCTGTCATTCTGCTGTGCTCCATGTGCCTATCCAATAACCGCTTGAAAGTTCCGAAAGTGTCCGACTCCACTATCACAGCAGGCAGTCCATTCCACACCCTAACCACTCTCTGAGTAAAGAACCTACCTCGGACATCCCTCCTATATCTCCCACCCCGAACCTTATAGTTATGCCTCCCTATAACAGCTACATCCACCCGAGGAAATAGTCTCTGAACGTCCACTCTATCTATCCCCCCTCATCATCTTATAAACCTCTATTAAGTCGCCTCTCATCCTCCTCCGCTCCAAAGAGAAAAGCCCTAGCTCCCTCAACCTTCCCTCATGAGACCTATCCTGGTTCTGCTGTGATCTGGGCGAGAGCAGAACAAAGGGAACATCAGATGTGTTCCGCGTCGGTTCCCTTTGTTCTGCAGGTTACCGCAGAACCTTCTTGGTCACACGGCGCATTGGGGGATTGCATTCTGGACCTGTGGTGTAACCCCAAGACAGTTCTGGCTCCAGACGGCGTGTCCTGGAAGGCGTCGTGCAGTGAAGCATACAATAATAAGAATCACTTATTGTCACAAGTCGCCTTCAATGAAGTTACTGTGAAAAGCCCCCTAGTCGCCACATTCCGGCGCCTGTTCGGGGAGGCCGGTACGGGAATTGAACCCGCGCTGCTGGCCTTGTTCTGCATTGCAAGACAGCTATTAGCCCACTGTGCTAAACCAGCCTATTACATTGTTCTGGGATGCTGCAATTGTATACGGTGTTAGTGAGGCCACACCTGGAGTATTGTGTTCAGTTTTGGTCTCCTTACTTGAGAAAGGATGTACTGGCGCTGGAGGGTGTGCAGAGGAGATTCACTCGATTAATCACAGAGCTGAAGGGGTTGGATTATGAAATGAAATGAAATGAAAATCACTTATTGTCACAAGTAGGCTTCAAACGAAGTTACTGTGAAAAGCCCCTATTACGGGCAGCACGGTAGCACTGTGGATAGCACAATTGCTTCTGAGCTCCAGGGTCCCAGGTTCGATTCCGGCTTGGGTCACTGTCTGTGCGGAGTCTGTACATCCTCCCCGTGTGTGCGTGGGTTTCCTCCGGGTGCTCCGGTTTCCTCCCACAGTCCAAAGATGTGCAGGTTAGGTGGATTGGCCATGATAAATTGCCCTGAGTGTCCAAAATTGCTCTTAGTGTTGGGTGGGATTACTGGGTTATGGGGATAGGGTGGAGGTGTTGACCTTGGGTAGGGTGCTCTTTCCAAGAGCCGGTGCAGACTCGATGGGCCGAATGGCCTCCTTCTGCACTGTAAATTCTATGATTCTACTCTTATAGAAACATACAAAATTATGAAGGGAATAGATAGGATAGATGCGGGCAGGTTGTTTCCACTGGCGGGTGAAAGCAGAACTAGGGGGCATAGCCTCAAAATAAGGGGAAGTAGATTTAGGACTGAGTTTAGGAGGAACTTCTTCGCCCAAAGGGTTGTGAATCTATGGAATTCCTTGCCCAGTGAAGCAGTTGAGGCTCCTTCATTACATGTTATTAAGGTAAAGATAGATAGTTTTTTGAAGAATAAAGGGATTAAGGGTGATGGTGTTCGGGCCGGAAAGTGGAGCTGAGTCCACAAAAGATCAGCCATGATCTCATTGAATGGTGGAGCAGGCTCGAGGGGCCAGATGGCCTACTCCTGCTCCTAGTTCTTATGTTCTAAGTGTGGGGGCCCGTATCTGCAGCTAAAGCTGCGAGATTCACGATATTCACTGCAGGCCCCCTGCAAGGCAGTGAATATGGGTCTTTTGACGCTAGTTTTTCTGAAGTGAAAGGCCACAGTTTTCACGACAGCGTGGGGACATAGTCCTTGAAATGCAGAATCCAGCCCCATGCTTTAATCTCTTTTACAGTTACCTATTTCTTAAATTTAGCAATATGTTCCTACATAAGTTATTTTCCTCCCAGGCTCCGAATGTAACTTTTGTTGTTAAATGGTTACATTATCATTTGGTTGCTCATTGTGTTTGGCTCATCACAGAATCGCTACAGTGCTGAAGGAGGCCATTGGGCCCATTGAGTTCGTACCAGCCTTCTGAAAGAACACCCTACCTAGGCCCATTCCTCTACCCTAGCCCAAAAGCCCCACCTAACCTTTTGGACACTGAGGGGCAATTTAGCACGGTCAATCCACCTAACCTCACGGCAGCACTGTAGCATTGTGGACAGCACAATTGCTTCACAGCTCCAGGGTCCCAGGTTCGATTCCCATCTTGGGTCACTGTCTGTGACGGGGAGTCTGCACATCCTCCCCGTGTGTGCGTGGGTTTCCTCCGGGTGCTCCGGTTTCCTCCCGCAGTCCAAAGATGTGCAGGTTAGGGTGGATTGGCCGTGATAAATTGCCCTTAGTGTCCAAAATTGCCCTTAGTGTTGGGTGGGGTTACTGGGTTATGGGGATAGGGTGGAGGTGTTGACCTTGGGTAGGGTGCTCTTTCCAAGAGCCGATGCAGACTTGATGGGCCGAATGGCCTCCTTCTGCCCTGTAAATTCTATGATAGCCTGCACATCTTTGGACTGTAGGAGGAAACCAGAGCACCTGGAGGAAACCCACGCAGACACGGGGTTAGGGGTGGTCTGAGAACGTGCAAACTCCGCGCAGACACGTCACCCGAGGCCGTAATCGAACCCGGGTCCCTGGCGCTGTGAGGCAGCAGTGCCCTGACCCCCCCCCCCCCCCCCCCCCCCCCCCCCCCACCCCACAGCAAGTGGAAACATTAGGCACCTGAATAAAAACACTTGCTGGTTTCGCATCATGAAAACATGCACTGACTTCGATGTGCTTGGCTGGAGAGAAAATATAGTTCACAAAAAACAGCCAAGTTATTTGGGGGTAACAAAGCGTTTTCCCGTGGGCGGGCCGGCGGGTGGGGGGAGGGGGGTGGGGGGGCCTTGTGTATGTGTCCCAAGTTCTGGAACCAAATGTCAGCAAGGTTACAGGACAGGGGAAACAAGTCAACCCCAGTGTCCTCAAACAGCGACGTTGGTTCCGTTGCATTATTGCGGACTGGCAGTATGTGAGGCGTGCTGAGTTCCAGAGCGCCGCTCTGATTAGAATAAGCGGTTGGAAACGGGCAAATTTCGGCACGGGGTTTATATTTCCAGCTCAAAATGGAAAGGCCTCGCCCCACCAGAAGGATTAAGTTTGAAAATTAGTGCGACCCTGGTGCTTTGCAAAGTCGCGGATAATTTTTTTTTCCCAAGGGAGAGTGTGTGTGGGAAAGAAAGGTCGCCAACGGCTGGAAGGTCACCGAGCTCAAGATAAATCTCGACCTTGTCAGGCAGCTTTAAGATACGGAGGGAGGATCTGAGTAAAATGCTACATGACTTAACCTACCCTGAAGACCGCCTTCTGTTTAAAACCTTGTAATAAAAATGCATTCGGCGCGCTCCCCTTTTAAGATTCTAGCACTTGTGTGAAATACACCCCTCCGTGGAGCCGCCCTTTCAGTCTCAAAATGTGGCGGAACGGACATCCCTCCTCCAGGGAATAATTTAGAAACGTAGAGGACCCTGACTTCGCAGGAGCAACTGCAACGCAGAGATGCTCGCCGTTTAGATCATAATTTGCCAGAGCTTCACTGTCGGGTGAATTCTGATCTCCCATCACAAATGGGAGTCGATGACACAGAGGAACAGCACACTTTGCCACTGTTGGCAATGTTTTTTTTAATATAAATTTAGAGTACCCAATTATTTTTTGTGTCCAATTAATGGGGGCAGTTTAGCGCGGCCAATCCACCTAACCCTGCACATCTTTTGGGTTGTGGGGGTGAGACCCACGCAGACACGGGGAGAATGTGCCGGTGGACCGTGGCCGGGATTCGAACCCGGGTCCTCAGCGCCGCAGTCCCAGTGCTAGCTGTTGGCAGTGTTTTGAGGGTTAAGCTGTGTGTAGGGTTGTTCCATCATACAGAATCGCCAGCAAAATCTGCTACGTTTTCTGAGATCTGTGTATCTACCATTTCAGCCATATCCCTTAGTTATGGGCAGCACGGTGGCACAGTGGTTAGCACTGTTGTTTCACAGCGCCAGGGTCCCAGGTTCGATTCTCGGCTTGGGTGACTCTGCACGTTCCCCCCCATGTCTGCAAGGGTTTCCTCCGGGGGCTCCGGTTTCCTCCCACAAGTCCCGAAAGACGTGCTTGTTGGGTGAATTGGACATTCTGAATTCTCCCTCCGTGTACCCGAACAGGCGCCGGAATGTGGCGACGAGGGGATTTTCACAGTAACTTCATCGCAGTGTTAATGTAAGCCTACTTGTGACAATAAAGATTATTATTATTAATTCCTTTAGCACAGGGACTGCGGCGCCGAGGACCCGGGTTCGAATCCCGGCCCTGGGTCACCGTCCGTGTGGAGTTCGCACATTCTCCCCGTGTCTGCGTGGGTTTCACCCCCCACAACCCAAAAATGTGCAGGGTAGGTGGATTGGCCGGGCTAAATTGCCCCGTAATTGGGAAAAAAAATTGAGTACTCCAAATTTAAAACAAAAAAGATTTTATTAATTCCTTCGCTTTTTTTTTAAAAGACTCTACAACGGTGGTTGCTTCACAGCGCCAGGGTCCCAGGTTCGACTCCCGGGGCTTGGTTAATGTAAGCCTACTTGTGACACGAATAAAGATTATTATTATTATCAAGACTGCATCTTACAGTGGAAGCTGGGCACGAGAGCTTGGCCCCGGGGTAGTTATGACGTAGCAGACACACCACTCACAGATTACTCCAAGGTTGAATCGCAACAGAAGAATCAAAATCCAAGTGTAACGTAGGGCAGAGTGTATGCTGGGGGCTAACCCATTCCCTCGCCATCGAATCCTTTCAACTGGCGAAATTAATTCCAGAATAAATGTCCAACTCACAACGTCCTGCCGGATCAAAGCTTATTGATCAGAGTAAGGCAGCACGGTGGCCTAGTGGTTAGCACAACCGCCTCACGGCGCTGAGGTCCCAGGTTCGATCCCGGCTCTGGGTCACTGTCCGTGTGGAGTTTGCACATTCTCCCCCGTGTCTGCGTGGGTTTCGCCCCCACAACCCAAAAATGTGCAGAGTAGGTGGACTGGCCACGCTAAATTGCCCCTTAATTGGAAAAAATAATTGGGTAATCTAAATTATAAAAAAAAAAATTGATCAGAGTAACGTTGTGTGGTGCGCAGATGAATTTTATACAGAATGCTTCGGCGTTTTATAGATTCCCATTTAATATCCCACGGAGCAAGTTCGAAGACTGGAACTTAATCACGAGGTCTCGATGAAATTTTACAAACCACCCTTCCGTTAATCACTCCCCCCATAATCACCCAGACATTCGAGAAGGCTGAAACGATAAGACTCTTATTCACAAGGATGCAGTAAATTATCTCCCCTACGCCCCGCAATACTCGGCCCCAAGCAGGTGTTAGATGTAATTTATCCCACTCGCAGACTCAACCGTGAATAATCGATCAGGTCAGGCCCCCCCATGCATGGGCAGCTTTGAAATGGGGTCAAACATCCGCATGAGGCCGTTTAATATACCTGTGCATTCAATTGGGGGCCCCAAAGCAGAAAGGCAGGGCACAGATTTCAACGATTCTGCGAGGAACAAGTGTTGCCTAGTTTACAAACTGGTTCCGGTTTGGAAAACAGAAGCTCAAATTTGGATGAGTTATGTTCAGTCAAGTAACGATTGCGAAGGCAGAGTTCAAACCAGGATAGAGGGTGGCCCTGCTGATTCTCCCCTGAAGGGGATTCTTTGTTTGACTCCAGAATGGTGTGTGTAAATGTAGGGCAGTAAAGGTTCTCCCATGGCCTGTGCGACTTATATCTGGGCTTATATTTGAGGGGGGGAGGGGGACATGATTGGGACGTGTACAATTACGAGGGGCGCTGGATTGGGTTTGTTTGTTGTCACGTGTACGGAGGTACGGTGAAAAGTATTTTTCTGCGTGCGGCTCAAACAGATCGTTTGAGTACGTGAAAGGAAAATACGTAATATTGGGCGGCACGGGCGCACAGTGGTTAGCACTGTTGCTTCACAGCGCCAGGGTCCCAGGTTCGATTCCCGGGCTCGGGACACACTGTCTGTGCGGAGTCTGCACGTTCTCCCCCCCATGTCTGCGTGGGTTTCCTCCGGGCGCTCCGGTTTCCTCCCACAAGCCTTGAAAGACGTGCTTGTTAGAAGAATTGGACATTCTGAAATCTCCCTCTGTGTACCCGAACAGGCGCCGGAATGTGGCGACGAGGGGATTCCCACAGTAACTTCATTGCAGTGTTAACGTAAGCCGACTTGTGACAATAAAGATTATTATTATTAATTCCTTCAGCACTGGAGCTGCGGCGCTGAGGTCCCAGGTTCGATTCCCGGCCCTGGGTCACTGTCCGTGTGGAGTTTGCACATTCTCCCCATGTCTGCGTGGGTTTCACCCCCACACAACCCAAAGATGTGCAGATTAGGTGGATTGGCCACGCTAAATTGCCCCTTAGTTGGAAAAAAAATAATTGGGTACTCTCAATTTACAATAGAAAATTATTATTAATTCCTTAGCTGTTTTTTTAAGACTCTAGAACGGTGGTTAGCACTGTTGCTTCACATCGCCAGGGTCCCAGGTTCGATTCCCGGCTGGGTCACTGTCTGTGCGGAGTCTGCACACTCTCCCCCCACCCCGTGTCTGCCTGGGTTTTCTCCGGGTGCTCTGGTTTCCTCCCACAAGTCCCCGAAAGACGTGCTTGTTGGGTGAATCGGACATTCTGAATTCTCCCTCTATGTACCTGAACAGGCGCCGAAATGTGGCGACGAGGGGATTTTCACAGTAACTTAATTGCAGCGTTAATGTGCAGTGAAGCCTACTTGTGACAATGAAGATTATTATTATTAATAAATTACTTTTATCATTACTCTTTCTGGCATGCTAGTGTTTTTGGATGTGAACGCAAGGGGATGCATCATTCTTAGTGCAACTTCTACAACATTTTTATGTTCCTACTCCAGTTCCAGAAGATTAAGATTATCCCAGCGTCGCTCCTTCTGGTTTAGGCCGTCACTTGCTCTGTTCTCTGTCAGCCGTCAGGAGGCACACATGGTCAAGCAATCGGGGGGGGGAGCAAGAGGGTCTCCGTTGCCACCGCAACCACTTACTTCGCTGTTCACGTTTTCGAGAGCGGCTGGATAGCTGGGGAAACCATGCAGTCAGCCGCCCTTTTCGTAAACGCAAAAGGTTTTCACAGATGGTTCATTGATGCGGACGAGCCAATTTTGCCATGGGGTTGGTGGCCGTGGGAGGGGGTCAATGTGCACTCGTTTGGGGAACAGTGTTGAAACAGGACGGCGGTGCAGAAGAGATTTACCAGGATGTTGCCTGGTATGGAGGGCATTAGCTATGAGGAGCGGTTGAATAAACTCGGTTTGTTCTCACTGGAACGACGGAGGTTGAGGGGCGACCTGATGGAGGTCTACAAAATTATGAGGGGCATAGACAGAGTGGATCGTCAGAGGCTTTTCCCCAGGGTAGAGGGGTCAATTACTAGGGGGCATAGGTTTAAGGTGCGAGGGGCAAGGTTTAGAGGAGATGTACGAGGCTGGTTTTTTACACAGAGGGCAGTGGGTGCCTGGAACTCGCTGCCGGAGGAGGTGGTGGAAGCAGGGACGATAGTGACGTTTAAGGGGCATCTTGACAAGTACATGAATAGGATGGGAATCGAGGGATACGGACCCCGGAAGTGTAGAAGATTTTAGTTTAGACGGGCAGCTTGATCGGCGCAGGCTTGGATGGCCTGTTCCTGTGCTGAACTGTTCTTTGTTCTCTGTCTAGGAGAGGGCAACATGGGGAGGGGGGTGGCAAGAGCACGTACATTATCTCACCTCCACCTTGTTCTTTCTCTCTCCCCCGACAGGTCGTAGCGAAGTGGATGAACAGGTAAAGCTGCGTGAAGCTCCCACCTGCAAATGCTGCTCCGAATAATGGATGTGGGAAAGGGTTTGTTGCTCTGGGTTGTCGTGCCAACGCTCCTGATGCCGCCTGTCGTGTCCACCTGCCCCAATACGTGTCGATGCGACAACGGGTTTGTTTACTGTAACGACCGAGGCCTGACGTCCATCCCTGCCAAAATACCGGAGGACTCCACCACCCTCTTCCTTCAGAACAATGAGATTAACAATGTGGGGATCCCCAACCAACTGAAGTACCTGCTGAACATCAAAGTGATTTACCTTTACGAAAACGCCCTGGACGAGTTCCCCGTCAACCTGCCCCGGTCTCTGAGGGAGCTGCACCTTCAGGACAATAACGTGCGGGCCATCACGCGCGATGCCCTCTCGAGGATTCCCCTGCTGGAGAAGTTGCACCTGGACGACAACTCGGTGTCGACGGTCAGCATCGAGGAAGATGCCTTCGCCGACAGCAAGCACCTCAGGTTGCTCTTCCTGTCCAGGAACCACTTGAGCAGCATCCCCACTGGCCTGCCCAAGACGCTGGAGGAACTGAGGCTGGATGACAACCGGATTGCCACCATCCCGCACCACGCTTTCAAAGGCTTGATCAGCTTGAGGCGCCTGGTGCTGGATGGCAACCTTTTGGCGAATCAGCGGATCGCGGATGAGACTTTCAGCCGCCTTCAAAACCTGACCGAGCTCTCGCTGATCAGGAACTCCCTGATTTTCCCGCCGCCCAACCTGCCGGCTTCCAACTTGCAAAAGCTGTACCTGCAGGACAACCTCATCAGCTACGTTCCGGCCGACGCTTTCTCACGAATGAGGCAGATGCAGCGGCTGGATATGTCCAACAACAACCTGACCACGCTGCCCAGGGACGTCTTCGGCGACCTGGCCAACCTGAGCCAGCTTCCTCCTGCGCAACAACCCTTGGTACTGCGGCTGCAAGATGATGTGGCTGAGGGACTGGCTGCAAACGACCGCCTTCCACGTCAACGTGAGGGGGCTCATGTGCCAGGGGCCGGACAGAGTTCGAGGAATGGCAGTCAAGGACATCAGCACCGAGATGGACGCGTGCTTTGAGGTCAGCGTGCGTGGCGGCAACGCGGCGGCGAGGACGACCCCGATTGCCCACACAGTCACCGCCACTCAAGGATTGCGGTTCGCCTACAAACCAAGGCGCCCAATACTGAAGCCGCCAGGCTCCGCCGTGGACTATCCTTTATCGCGGGGGCCGGGGACCAAGTCGATAATCATCAACGTGATGCCTTTAACGGCGGACAGCATTCGTATCACGTGGCGGGCGACCCTGCCGGTCACCTCCTTCAGGCTCAGCTGGCTCAGGCTGGACCACAATCCGTCGGTGGGTTCCATCACTGAAACGTTGGTACAGGGGGATAAAACTGAATATCTCCTCACGGCCCTCGAGCCCAAGTCAACCTACATCATCTGCATGGTCACGATGGAGGCAGGAAACTTCTACGTCAGGGACGAGACGCCAGTCTGCGCCAAAGCGGAGACGGCGGGCCTGTATAGCTCCACCACAACGTTAAACAGGGAGCAAGAGGAATCGGGCCAGGCAGGCCTTCCCTTAGCCGGTATCATCGGAGGGGCAACGGCCTTGGTGTTCGTGGTGGTGGTCCTGACCGCAATCTGCTGTTACATCAGCAACAGTCGCAATGTCTTCTCGCAGGATCAGGTGTACAACCGGGGCTGCAGGAAAAAGGACGACTACGCCGAGGCGGGGACCAAGAAAGACAATTCCATTTTGGAAATCAGAGGGAGCGGCTTTCAGATGATCCCGCTCAACAACCAGCAGCGGCCCAAGGAGGAGTATGTCATTCACACCATCTTCCCGTCCAACGGGACCAGCCTTTACAAGAACACTCACAGTACAGCCCTCAGCAGTAACCGCGGTTACAGAGACGGTGGGATACCAGATACTGAATATTCTTACACGTGAGCGCAGTGATGCCTCACGGTGCGACCATCTGCGGCACTGAAATCGAAAGATATTACAAAAAAAAACCCACCGAAGAACGTTCGGGATAAAACACACAAAAAAGTCCAGCAGAAAATGCCTGGCGCATATTTTGTACAATCGTCACATAATTTATATTTAATATGCTTAAATGATTAAAAAAAAAGAACAGCTGGACACTTAGAAAGAAAACACAGCTACCTAATTGTGTACAAGCCAGTTTTTTTCTTTTTGTTAGGAGTGGGAGAAAGAATAAACGACCTATTTTGGAAATAGTCGGACAGCAATGTAAAGATGTTTAATCGTGTCACACAGGTAACCAACTTGGAGAGGGATTGACAAGCAATGACATACTTCACCCCCATCTCGGGATCCAGTCAAGCAAAAGGCGTAACGCAAACACACTCACTCACCCGCGCACAAACACACACACACACAAGCTCACATAGACGCACACACACTCACACGCACACACTCAGACGCACACACACTCACGTGCACACACACTCACACACTCAGACGCACACACACTCACTCACCCGCGCACAAACACACACACACACAAGCTCACATAGACGCACACACACTCACACGCACACACTCAGACGCACACACACTCACGTGCACACACACTCACACGCACACACTCAGACGCACACTCACTCACTCACGTGCACACACACTCACTTGCATGCACACAGACGAACAGACACTCACCCACGTGCACACACTCATACAGACGCACGCACACTCACTCACGCGCGCAGACGCACACTCACTCACTCACGTGCAGACACACACACTCACGCAGAGGGGCACACACTCACACAGGTGCACATACACTCATTCATGTGCACACACTCTCAAACAGATCACACTCACTCACGCGCGCACACACTCACACAGATGCACACTCACTCGTGCGCACACACACACACAGATGCACACACTCACCCTTGCGCACACTCACACAAATGCATACGCACGTATTCAGACACTCTCAGGCACACGCTCACACACACTCACGTGTGCACACATGCTCACAGGCACACTCACAAGAGCACACGGACACACACTCACTCACCCACACTCGCTCACACACACACTCTCACACAGTACACTGCACACACAAACTCTCACTCTCACACACACTCACTCTCACACACACACACTCTCACTCACTCATACTCACACATTCACACACGCAAAAACCGTTCTGTTTCTTTGTGCAGGATTTAAAGCTTTACCTCCCCTCCCCCCCCCGCCCCCCCCACCCCCACCCCCCCCACCCCCCCCCCCCCCCCCCCCTCCACTTCTTTCAGAGTTATTTGTTGATTTTTTTTTTTAATTCTTCTACGGTATTTTTTAAAAACGAGAAAAATAGTTTCAAACTTTTAGTTCTTTACTGTGTTGTTTTCGGACTTTATAATTGGAAGAAGGGATGGACTTTCGGAGTTATTTTTAAAGACAAGTTTACTGAAAATGTTTTTTTTTAAATCGAGTTAGACTTTTGCCTCCAGTTAAAAACAGTGTGTATCTGAACCACAGATTTCATGTCATTAAATGTCAGGCCAAAATGGATGTCTTGTAGTCAACCGGCCGGTGGTGCTGTTAATTGTACCCTCCAATTAACCCTCGGAGGACCATAAATTGTATTTGAACATCGCCGTGAAGCTCGCTCGTGCGAGACGTTCACATTTTCCCATTGCACAAAATGTTTCTTTTTAAAAACTGCATTTGGTTGGGGACAAGATTTGGCGGAAAAACTGCACCGGTTGGCGAGTGGAATTCTCCGCTGTCTATTTCACGAAACGTGGCGTTCAAGGAAGTAAATTGCAGCCGATCCGTCCTGAAGGTAACAACGCGATTTGGAAAAAAATGTCCGAAAAACGTATCAAGTGCTCGAGGGGTTAACTGAGAACGGAATACTCCCCCCCCCCCCAGAGTGAGAAGCTACGCTGAAGGTGGTGGAAAGAGCCGGCACGGCGGCGCAGTGGTTAGCACTGCTGCCTCACGGAGCCCAGGTCCCAGGTTCGATCCCGGCTCTGGGTCACGGTCCGTGCGGAGTTTGCACATTCTCCCCCGCGCCTGCGTGGTTTTCGCCCCCCACAACCCAAAGATGTGCAGAGTAGGTGGATTGGCCACGTTAAATTGCCCCCTTAATTGGGGAAAACTGAATTGGGTACTCTGAATTTATTTTTAAAAGAGAGCGCCCTCAGAATGGGATGTGCAGCAGACGGTTACGCATTCAAACGGAAAGCATCTCTCAAAGTTACTGAGGGTGCGAGCAAGTGTGCCCGTTTCTGCTAACCTGCTCTCTGGAGCCCCACGCTCTTCGTTTTAAGGTGGGTTGGCACCTTTCGCATCAGACGAGAGGGTGCGGAGGTGACACTGGAGGCCGTCCAGAAATGGGGATACTTCCAAACAGGTATTTCCTTCAGGGACGTTGCCGCAGTCTCCGTTGGGAGCTCCCCTTCCGACATGCTTACCACTTGATGGCTGGGTATTCTTGGTGGGGTTTTCCTGAATATTTGAGCCCAAAGTCTCCACCCGACGTATCAGTGCCCCGGGTTGGAAAACAACCCAGAAATCATCTGAAGCTCCGGTGACGACTTTCCTGTAAACATTCTTCAAGATTGCCATTGACAAGTTGCAACCAATCTTTCGAATAAGTCAGTCCTGAGAGGTGAAGTGTCCCAGTGCTTGTGCGGCCCCCACGATATTGGAAATGAGACAGAGGGCGGGATTCTCCGATCTCTGACGACGATTTCGTAATCGGCGATCGGCCGGCCAATCCGTCTTCGCGCCGGAATCGGGGGCGGAACCTGTTTTCGGATGCCCCGCCCCCCCCTCCAGATCGGTGTCATCGCGGAGCGTTGGGACGGCCTCAGGACGTTACCTGAAGGCCCTCCCCCGAAGGGCCGGGTTCCCGACGGCGCGGTTGACTCAGCGGTCGGGAAGCCGGCCTGGCGGCTGCGGATTGTGTCCAGCGCCACCAACAGCCGGCCGGGAGCCGGGCTGCTGGCCGATGGGGGGTGGGGGGGGGGGGGCTTCGGCAAGGGCCGGGGGGGGGGGGGGGGGGGGGGGGGGGGGGGTGGTCCAGGGGGGTGCTTTCTGGCAGGTCAGGTCCGCCCACGGCCGGGCGTCATGTTGTCCGGCTCGTCCGCTGCAGGTCGTCGCCCTGGCAGTTCTCCAGGCATTTACCTCGGGAAGGCCGCGCGTGTCACGTTGCCCCGGCTGCCAGCCCCTGACTGGTCGGAGGATCAGTGCTGGGGCCTGGCCGACTTTTCCCACGTAAAACAGATCCTCCGGACACAAGCCACAAAATCGGAGAATCCAGCCCACAATATTTTCCACGCCAACGATAGCGTTAATACAGTTATGTCATTCTAGCTTTACGCCACCATTTCTAGGTCTTAATTTTGTTTACAAAAACTGTGAGGTCATTTACTTTTTCACATCAGAGGGTTTTGATTAGAAAATGACAACCCCCCCCTCCCCCCCCAACATTACTTTCTAAATTGGAATTAACCAGGCTGATTTTCACATGGTAGAACGTTGCTGAGAGCGGCTCTCGGGAAATGCACTGGCACCCTGCAGAGGCTGGGCGTTCCGCAGCTTGACTATTTGGGCAATGATCGACACGACATGTTGTTCAGAGTGTCTAGACTCTTGTGTCTGTCATTAGGTCGAGCTCAAACCACTCGAGTCGGAGGTGTATGACTATAATTTCAGCGCGCACACACATTTTATCTAAATCTCCTCAGACGAGAGAAAAGGATAATTAAACCTTAAAATACATATATTTTTTAAGTGCATCGCATAAAGATACAAATTTAGAGTAGCCAATTTTTTTTTTCCCCAATTAAGGGGCAATTTAGCGCGGCCAATCCACCTAACCTGCACATCTTTAAGGGTTGTGGGGGCGAGACCCACGCAGACACGGGGGAGGATGTGCAAACTCCACACGGACAGTGACCCAGGGCCGGGATTCGAACCCGGGTCCTCAGCGCCACGGTCCCGGCGCTAACCACTGTGCCACCGTGCCGCCCGATCAAGTGGAATATCATGCGAAACGCTCGTCTCCGCCGCCCAAGAATATAATTTGAACGCTGTGCACGATACCCAAAGTCACAAACAGTACGCAAAGTAAAATCTTGATTCTGAATCCCAGAGGAGAGGTGTGAAATTTCAGCTTTGAAGTGGGAGCTCACCTCACTGCGGTGTGGTGTATTTTTTTTTAAACGAGAGTGAAAATGAGCAGCTAAATATTCACACCAAACAGGAAACCCAGCAGAGGCTCCCCCGGGTCTGATCTGCAAGTCGTACCTCGCAGTCCAGTGTAAATGATAACGTGCGCCAATAGTACGAGCATGCCTGAGCGCCCAGCAGGCGGTAAGATTGGCCGCAGAAGCAGTATCTTAAAATACTATGCTGTGGGCTGACGAACAAAGACACTTATAGAGTCATAGATGTTTACAGCCTGGAAACAGGCCCTTCGGCCCAGCTGGTCCATGCCGCCCCGTTTCTATCACCAAGCTAGTCCCACTTGCCCGCATTTGGCCCATATCCCTCTATACCCACCCTGCCCATGTAACTGTCTACCTGCTTTTTAAAGGACAAAACCATACCCGCCTCTCCCACTGCCTCTGGCAGCCCGTTCCACACACTCACCACCCTCTGTGTGAAGAAATTTCCCCTCTGGTCTCTGTATCTCTCCCCTCTCACCTTTAACCTATGCCCTCTAGTTCTAGACTCCTCTACCTTTGGGAAAAGATGTTGACTATCTACCTTATCGATGCCCCTCATTATTTTATAGACTCTATAAGATCACCCCTAAGCCTCCTACGCTCCAGGGAAAAAAGTCCCAGCCTATCCGGCCTCTCCTTATAACTCAGACCATCAAATCCTGGTAGCATCCTCGTAAATCCCTTCTGCGCTCTTTCTAGTTTAACAATCTCCTTCCTATAATAGGGTGACCAGAACTGAACACAGTGTTCCATGTGTGGGTCTGACCAATGTCTTGTACAACTTCAACAAGACGTCCCAACTCCTGTATTCAATATTCTGACCAATAAAACCCAGCCTGCTGAATGCCTTCTTCACCACCCTGTCCACCTGCCACTCCACCTTCCATGTGTGGCCTTACCAATGTCCCTTTTAGGGCAATAGGAATGCCGGCTGACCGTCTGTCACGTTTATACAGGTGACAGCATCAACGGGACAGCATCCAAGGGACTATTGTAATTCAGAAAATTGTCACTGGCAAATAAAATTTGCCATATTCTCAGAGGCCTCTGTTGCTGCAAATTTAAAATAACTGCGTTTAAACTCTCTTCTGGGTCACACTATACAACACCGAGAATCACTTGTTGCTCATAATTTTTCCCCCCAACGAGCGAAATATTCTCTGCCCTAACATTTCCAGTAAAAAGAATCGTTACATTCTCGACTCAATGTAAATCCCAGACTGAGCAATTACTTAAGAATCCTATGAGGTGGGTATCCTTGCGTTGGACGGGGGCGGGCAAAGTAAGAAGTCTTACAACACCAGGTTAAAGTCCAACAGGTTTGTTTGGAATCACTAGCTTTCGGAGCACAGCTCCTTCCTCAGGTGAGTGAAGAGGTGGGTTACAAAAACACAGCATATATAGGCAAAGTCAATGATACAAGGTGATACATTGAATGGCAAATATGCAGGTAATTAAGTATTTACAGGTCCAGATGGTGTGACTGGAGATAGGGGTAACCCCAGGTTAAAGAGGTGTGAATTGTCTCAAACCAGGACAGTTGGTAGGATTTTACAAGTCCAGGCCAGATGGTGGGGGATGAATGTAATGCGACATGAATCCCAGGTCCCGGTTGAGGCCGTACTCATGCGTGCGGAACTTGGCTATCAGTTTCTGCTCGGCGATTCTGCGTTGTCGCGTGTCCTGAAGGCCGCCTTGGAGAACACTTACCCGAAGATCAGAGGCTGAATGCCCTTGACTGCTGAAGTGTTCCCCGACTGGAAGAGAACATTCCTGCCTGGCGATTGGCACACGATGTCCGGTCATCCACAGTTGCAGCGTCTGCAGGGTCTCGCCAATGTACCACGCTTCGGGACATCCTTTCCTGCAGCGTATGAGGTGGACAACGTTGGCCGAGTCGCACGAGTACGTGCCGCGTACCTGGTGGGTGGTGTTCTCACGTGTCATGATGGTAACCATGTTGATGATCAGGCCTGGGCTTGCGAAACCCTACCAACTGTCCTGGCTTGAGACAATTCACACCTCTTTAACCTGGGATTATCCCTCTCTCCAGTCACATCGTCTGGACCTGATTACCTGCAAATACTCACATTCAAAGTACCGTCTTGCATCGTTGACTTTCTCTATATATGTGGCTGTGGAACCCAAGCTCTTCGCTCACCCGATGAAGGAGCGATGTGACTGGAGAGAGGGATAATCTCCGAAATCCAGTGTTAAGAATCCTACGGCGACCATTCGATTCAGATCGAATTCGTGGGTACGGTGCACCCTGTAAAGTAACAAAAAAAAGGTCTGGGGCAACCTGTTCACCAAATAGTCTCTGGGACGGAATGGACAGACTGACATGGCCGGCAGAATGGTGCGAAGGGAATGCGAAGGGGCCATCACGGTAGCATGGTGGTTAGCATCAATGCTTCACAGCTCCAGGGTCCCAGGTTCGATTCCCGGCTGGGCCACTGTCTGTGTGGAGTCTGCACGTCCTCCCCGTGTGTGCGTGGGTTTCCTCCGGGTGCTCCGGTTTCCTCCCACAGTCCAAAGATGTGCGGGTTAGGTGGATTGGCCATGCTAAATTGCCCGTAGTGTAAGGTTAATGGGGGGATTGTTGGGTTACGGGTATACGGGTTACGTGGGTTTAAGTGGGGTGATCATTGCTCGGCACAACATCGAGGGCCGAAGGGCCTGTTCTGTGCTGTACTGTTCTATGTTCTATGTTCTATCACCGAGAAGTGCAGTTCAGTGCAGAAACAATATCGGTCCCGATGTAACACAGTCAGCGACAGAGCAACAGCTTCCGAGAGGGCTGTCCCCAGGAGGTTTAGCTTCCCCCTTTCCCCGGCATTGCTGGGCATCATTCAAGGGGAGCTCTGGCCTTCGGCAACAGGAGTGCCGACCAGCAACCAATTGCATTGCAGAATTCTCACAGGGCGCAAACCAGCCTGCTAGAAAAACAGCTGCGCTTTTTACGGAAAGCAAAACACAAATTTGGGGCCGATGTAGATGAGATTAAGATGGAACCATGAAACAAGCTTAAGAAAAATATAATTCTTACTCCGAAGATTTATCAAAGTGGAGAAATTTGACACTCCACAAACAAAATATCAGTTTTTCAGGGGCCAGAGAGACTGTTCATCAGTAATATATGGACTGAATATGTTGTTAAAAACACTATTAAAAGCCCAGTTACAACTCATTCAATGAAGCATGACATTTTCGAGGGTTTTTATAGTGAGTCCAATAACATATAAGTGGTAATTCACGCCAATTCAAGTGGCACGGTGGTACAGTGGTCAGCACTGCTGCCTCACAGCGCCAGGGTCCTGGGTTCAATTCCGGCCTCGGGTGACTGTCTGTCAGGAGTTTGCACTTCCTCCCCCCCCCCCTCCCCCCCCCCCCGCGCCGGCGTGGGTTTCCTCCGGGTGCTCCGGTTTCCTCCCACAGTCCTAAGATGTGCGGGTTCGGTGGACTGGCCGTGCTAAATCGTCCCTCCATTTCTGGGGATGTGTAGGTTGGGCTAAGTGGTTGTATGAAGCGGGCTTGGGTGGGGTGCTCTTTCAGAGGGACGGTGCGGACCCGCCGGGCCGAATGGCCTCCTTCTGCACTGCAGGGGCTGGTTTAGCTCACTGGGCTAAATCGCTGGCTTTTAAAGCAGACCAAGCAGGCCAGCAGCACGGTTCGATTCCCGTACCAGCCTCCCCGGACAGGCGCCGGAATGTGGCAACTAGGGGCTTTTCACAGTAACTTCATTGAAGCCTGCTCGTGACAATAAGCGATTTTCATTTCATTTTCATTTCACTATAGGGATTCCACGATTTAACCCCACATGTCCTGATGTCAGGCGTTGCTGTCAGATTTCACAGCAATTATACAGGGCCTTGGTGAGGCCACACCTGGAGTATTGTGGGCAGCTTTGGTCTCCTTCTCTGAGGAAGGATGTTCTTGCTCTCGAGGGAGAGCAGCGAAGGTTTACCAGGCTGATTCCAGGGATGGCGGGGCTGTCAGAGGAGGAGAGATTGACGAGGTTGAGATTGTCCTCGCTGGAGTTCAGAAGAATGAGGGGGGATCTCATAGAGACGTATAAAATTCTAACAGGACTAGACAGGGTAGATGCAGGGAAGATGTTACCAATGATGGGTGTGTCCAGAACCAGGGGTCACAGCCTGAGGATTCTGGGTAAACCATTTCGGACAGAGATAAGGAGACGTTTCTTCACCCAAAGAGTGAGCCTGTGGAATTCATTACCACAGGAAGTAGTTGGTGCTAAAACTTTGATCAAGAGCTGGCTGGATATAGCACTTGGGGAGAATGGGATCAAAGGCTATGGGAGAAAGCCGGATTAAGCTATTAAGTTGGATGATCAGCCATGATCCTGATGAACGGGCGGAGAGGGCTCGAAGGGCCAAAAGGCCTCCTCCTGCTCCTATCTTCCATGTCTCAATGTGTATGTCATGACGGTGAATCGCTTCAAGGCCTTTTGGCACAGGTCAAGGGCGGGATTTGCTCACCAGCCCCGCCGCGTGTTTTTCGGTGACGGCGGAGGCAGGGCTCGCCAGCGGGATTTTCCCGCCACTGTCAACGGGAAGCCCATGCGCCATGGGTGTGACCGGAATATCCCGCCGGTTTGGAGCCCAAGATGAGGTGCAAGGCCTTTTCTTTTCTCGGCGGCTTGGATCTTGTCAGCCTCTCTTGTGGAGACCGTGAATTGGGTCAATTTGAATTGGTTTTTGGAGAAAGCAGTGAGATGAGTTGAGGGTTTGCCCTGCCCACTCCGCGCACTGGCTTTGTCACTTTTGGGGATGGGAATTTTTTTTTTAATGTTTCTTTTGGAAGTAATGACAGTGAACGCTGACATTTCCGCCATCGTTGCCATCACAAGATCTGGGATATGTCACTCCCTAATGCTACTTGACCGATCTCAGGCTGTCCTGGACGCATCTTGGCAGAGAGCTGACCCGAGAATTATTTTCTAAAAGCCCGTTGAAAGGTGCCGTTCGCTAAATATCACGGGTGCCCCATAAAAAGGTCGCATTAGGAGCCTCCCCAATCACTCTAAATATTCGGTTCAGATCGAGAGAGGGGTTTGTGGGACAGTGGGCGGCACGGTAGCACAGTGGTTAGCACAGTTGCCTCACAGCTCCAGGGTCCCGGGTTCGATTCCCGGCTCGGGTCACTGTCTGTGCGGAGTCTGCACGTTCTCCCCCGTGTGTGCGTGGGTTTCCTCCGGGTGCTCCGGTTTCCTCCCACAGTCCAAAGATGTGCAGGTTAGGGCGGATTGGACATGACTGTGCGGAGTCTGCACGTTCTCCCCCCGTGTGTGCGTGGGTTTCCTCCGGGCGCTCCGGTTTCCTCCCACAAGTCCCCGAAAGACGTGCTTGTTAGGTGAATTGGACATTCTGAATTCTCCCTCTGTGACCCGAACAGGCGCCGGAATGTGGCGACGAGGGGCTTTTCACAGTAACTTCACTGCAGTGTTAGTGTAAGCCTACTTGTGACAATAAATTGGGTGGGGTTACTGAAAATGAAATGAAATGAAAATCGCTTATTGTCACGAGTAGGCTTCAAATGAAGTTACTGTGAAAAGCCCCCAGTCGCCACATTCCGGCGCCTGTTCGGGGAGGCTGTTACGGGAATCGAACCGTGCTGCTGGCCTGCTTGGTCTGCTTTCAAAGCCAGCGATTTAGCCCAGTGTGCTAAACAGCCCCTGAGTTACTGAGTTACGGGGATAGGGTGGAGGAGTGGGCTTTCCAAGGGCCGGTGCTGACTTGATGGGCCGAATGGCCCCCTTCTGCACTGTAAATTCTATGATTCTATGACAGCAATGAGAAAGCTTCAGAGAAGGGGGGGGGGGGGGGGCGTAAATGCCGGCAAAAATGATCGCCGCTCTATTCCCACAAAGAGCCAGCTTGGAAAAAGGGGCGTTATTAATATCAACCCGACATCTATTTCCAAACGTGAATAATTTACAAAACATAATTAATCGGGTGGAGCAGTTTAATTCGTTGAGCTCACTGGCCGCTGCAGTAAAAAAAAAGATAGTCATTCCTTTTTTTAATTTTCTAGGTAATGCATTGTCTAGGATTGGCTTGCTGTGTTTTTAACCGTTAGAATCAGTCGACAGGGACAAGGGACTTTCAGACGATAAAACCAAAGTGCATTGTGAAGCCCTCTAGCCTTTTTTGTAGGTGCCTTCAAATTTCAATGTTAAGTGTGTGTGTGTTCAGACAGAAGCGCTATGTACATATCAATGTAAAAATTTCCTTGTTCCCTTCAAAATAAAATTGAAAAAAATAAAGTGCTGCCTTCAGTGATAACTTAACTTTTACTTTTTTTCTTCCAAGTCTCCCCCAGTCGTACAGCCTCCCTTGGTGAGCGGGGTATTTTCGACCTGTTACCATGCTCGACCGACGACACTCAGGGGGCGCGATCGAACGGCCACACTGCGCCACAACGTGACTCGCTCCCGCGATCTACCCGCCTCGCGAGATCTAACGAGACGTGGCAGTAAGACCATAAGACATAGGAGCAGAATTAGGCCACTCGGCCCATCGAGTCTGCTCCGCCATTCAATCACGGCTGATATTTTCTCATCCCCATTCTCCTGCCTTCTCCCCATGACCCCTGATCCCCTTATTAATCAAGAACCTATCCATCTCTGTCTTAAAGACACTCAGTGATTTGGCCTCCACAGCCTTCTGCGGCAAAGAGTTCCACAGATTCACCCCCCTCTGGCTGAAGAAATTCCTCCCCATCCCTGTTTTAAAGGATCGTCCCTTCAGTCTGAGGCTGTGCCCTCTGCTTCTAGTTTTTCCTACAAGTGGAAACATCCTCTCCACGTCCACTCTATCCCAGGCCTCGCAGTATCCTGTAAGTTTCAATAACATTCCCCCTCATCCTTTGTGGTGATATGATTTGCATACCTGTCTGCCATTGGGGCAGAACACCGGCTTACCATTGGCCCTGGTCGGTCATGTGCCTCTCGGCCGATTGGTCGAGAGGCTGAGTTAACCACGCCTCCTTGCCGAGGTATAAATAGTCAAACGCCCGGCGGTCGTCCATTTTATTGTAGACAACCGCAGGGCTAAGTTCTAGTTTATTAAAGCCTAACTTTTGTAAAGCAACTCGTCTCTCGTGCAATTGATGGCACATCATCCTTCTAAACTCCAACGAGTACAGACCCAGAGTCCTCAAACCGTTCCTCATATGACAAGCTCCTCATGAAAATGAAAATGAAATGAAAATCGCTTGTTATCACTTCAATTAAGTTACTGTGAAAAGCCCCTAGTCGCCACATTCCGGCGCGTGTTCAGAAAGGCTGGTACGGGAATTGAACCGTGCTGCTGGCCTGCCTTAGTCTGGCTTTAAAAGCCAGCGATTTAGCCCAGTGTGCTAAACCAGCCCCTCATTCCAAGGATCATTCTTGTGAACTTCCTCTGGACCCTTTCCAAGGCCCCAGCACATCCTTCCTTAGATACATAGAATTTTTCATAGACTTTACAGTGCAGAAGGAGGCCATTCGGCCCATCGAGTCTGCACCGGCCCTTGGAAAGAGCACCCTACCCAAGGTCAACACCTCCACCCTATCCCCATAACCCAGTAACCCCACCCAACACTAAGGGTACTTTTTGACACTAAGGGCAATTGATCACGGCCAATCCACCTAACCTGCACATCTTTGGACTGTGGGAGGAACCCGGAGCACTCGGAGGAAACCCACGCAGACACGGGGAGGATGTGCAGACTCCGCACAGACAGTGACCCAAGCCGGAATCGAACCTGGGACCCTGGAGCTGTGAAGCGATTGTGCTATCCACAATGCCACCGTGCTGCCCTACGGGGCCCAAAACTGCTCAGAAGTACATCCCCGGGTCTCATATTCTAGCCCTCTTGACATGAATGCTAACATTGCAGCTGTAAATCCTGCCCACGCTACTTTTAGCGAATCTGCATATTGGAGTGAGACAGCTAGTCTCGGTGTAACGTGCAGGTTCCTCAGGTACCCGAGGGGAAGGGATCGATCCCATTCGCTTGAGAGACCTCGGGCTAGTCTCCACAAACGGGGACCAGATGGAATGGCAAACGTGGGGGTCCTCCCAGGGGATCGAAGGCCACCAGGTGCTTGACCTTTTGGGCAGGGTGGCACTGCTGGTGACGACAGGGCTCCTTCGCACTACCAGCCTGGCGCCCTTGCACTGCCACCAGGGTGTCCACCTGGCACTGCCAAGGTGCCAAGCCGGCATCTCTTGTGTCCTGGTAATCGACGCGTGGGTGCCCTGCGTGGGTGTTGAGAGAGGGGAGGGGGCATGGGACCCTCCCTTAGTGCGCTGGGGCTAGGGGTGGTCGGGGGTCAGGTCAGGGGTCTCGGAGATGGGAAGACCATTTGGTGTCCTGACCTCTCACTATACTGAGGGGTTCCAGTGAGCGGAGCTCCTCAGTGAAGGGGACTGGCCTATGTGGGGCCTTGACCGGCACATTCCCCACTGAGGCCCAGTTCTTCCATGACTGTTTAAAGCTTTCCAAGCAGTTCCCTGCCTCCACCACAGTGCTGAAATAGGCCTCGTCGAAGTCCATTCTCCTGCCTTCTCCCCATAATCCCTTATTAATCAAGAACCTATCTATCTCTGTCTCAAAGACACTCAGTGATTTGGCCTCCACAGCCTTCTGGGGCAAAGAGTTCCACAGATTCATCCCCCTCTGGCTGAAGAAATTCCTCCTCATCTCTGTTTTAAAGGATCGTCCCTTCAGTCTGAGATTGTGTCCTCTGCTTCTAGTGTTTCCTACAAGTGGAAAGATCCTCTCCACGTCCACTCTATCCAGGCCTCGCAGTATCCTGTAAGTTTCAATAAGATTCCCCCCCTCATCCTTCCAAACTCCGAGTACAGACCCAGATTATACTGCTGACATAACCTACACCTGCACAGGACTTACGGTGTGGGAATGATTGTATTCCCCGTGTCCCTTGCGGAATACGAGCCCCCTATGCAAGGTTGGGGACTGGCCACGCTCAGATCTGGTTGGGTATCACCGGGAGCAGCGTCCCTGAAGCCTTATAAATCAACCTTTGTTTCTCTCATTCAACTTGGTGTGGACTCACTGAGCCTACACCAAAACTGCACCTGCCTTGCGCGAGGTATGTAAGTTATTGCTGTTACGTTGCTGAGGGAGGTTAATCAAATGTCCACAACTGGAATCGTGGGCACAAATCTAACTCACTCCCCAAGCCCCACCCGTTTCCTCTCCCCCCGCCCCCCTCAAAAAAAAGAAAGTAATAAAGAAATCTAACTCACTACCATTCTGTACAACTGGAGCTCCGATACAGCCCATCGCTCCTTTGGTTGGTTGTAAGCTTGATGTGATCTACTGTTCAGCTCTCCTCTTTGCCCTACTTCGGACTCCTGTCACCACCCGCCGTCCAGGACATGTTCCAACGAGAATAGTTTAGGGCGGCACGCTGGCACAGTGGGTTAGCACTGCGGCTTCACAGCGCCAGGGTCCCGGGTTCAATTCCCGGCCTTGGGTCGCTGTCTGTGTGGAGTCTGCACGTTCTCCCCCGTGTCTTGCGTGGGTTTCCTCCGGGTGCTCCGGATTCCTCCCACAAGTCCTGAAAGACGTGCTTGTCGGGTGAATTGGACATTCTGAATTCTCCCGCTGTGTACCCGAACAGGGGCCGGAGTGTGGCGACTAGGGGATTTTCACAGTAACTTCATTGCAGTGTTAATGTAAGCCTACTTGTGACACTAAAGATTATTATTTTATTATAATCTATTGACTGCGCTTTGAGGCCTCCATCAATGCGAGAACCAATCACGGGGGATGACGCCCCGTGCTGAACTTGTTTGGCCCCTTGTTCCACTCTGTAACCAATCACTTTTTGTCGACGTACCATTTGTCAATGTACTCTGTCGATTATTATTTTTGTCTACTGTGTACGTACTGTCGTGTTCAGCACACTGAGATAACACGGGCTGCAACTGGATGCAGCTATAACTGAAAGATACTCCAGACCTTGAAGCTAGTTCGATCTGATTTATTGAACCTGTCACACAGTTAGCACAGTTCTCTGTGAGTTCGACGATCTGCTAACCTAAGTGTGATTACTCTGTCTGACTGAAACAGGCTAGCTCTGAGCCACGTGCTGGAGGTGTTATGTGGTATATACACCCTGACTCACTCTGTAGATGTCCCCAGTGGAAAGAGGCGTGCCTTTTCTTGCGGGAAAACCACCCCCAAGTGTTCTGCCCGCTGATTGGTTATGTCCTGTTCTCTGTGTTCATTAGCTGCCTGTCTGTCTCTCATTATGTGCATATCATGACACGTACTGTGTGCGTTCCCTCGGCCGCAGAAAAATACTTTTCACTGTACTTCGGTACATGTGACAATAGATAAATATCAATAAATAAATGTACGAGGCTCTTGGAAGGGGGAATTTCGACCTCTTCCTGTGTTAATCTGGCAGCGGTGTGCACGGCCCGCTGGGCAAGTGGGCGATGCCATTTTCTCATTTGAATTTGAAAGTAGCTGGCGATAATTTCAGGAGCGGACGTATCAAGTAAGTCATAGTGGCATGCAAACGGAAGCACAGCGTTCCCTCCCCGCTAATTCCACAACTCCGAAGCAATATAACACCCTCTTAACATGAAATTTCTTCACACTCAGCTGCTAATAATTCCTCCATGAACCTGCGGTAATTATATCATGGCAAGGGGCCTCACAGTAGCATGGTGGTTAGCATCATGCTTCACAGCTCCAGGATCCCAGGTTCGATTCCCGGCTGGGTCACTGTCTGTGTGGAGTCTGCACGTCCTCCCCGTGTGTGCGTGGGTTTCCTCCGGGTGCTCCGGTTTCCTCCCACAGTCCAAAGATGTGCGGGTTAGGTGGATTGGCCGTGATAAATTGCCCGTAGTGTAAGGTTAATGGGGGGATTGTTGGGTTACGGGTATACGGGTTACGTGGGTTTAAGTGGGGTGATCATTGCTCGGCACAACATCGAGGGCTGAAGGGCCTGTTCTGTGCTGTACTGTTCTATGTTCTAACTGTTAAAATACTGCTTTATTAAGTACGCAGTCTTTTTGACTAGCCGTTTAACACAAAAATCATGCGAAGCCCCGGATGTCGCAAACCGCATCGCCCGTCACGTCGCTGGAGGAAGGCAGGCTGTTTGGTGGTTTTAAGAGGCTCCCGGTTGGCTGAATGTCCCCTGGCCCAGAAGAGAGGGTGGGATGCGAACTGCTCCCAGCGGTTTTGATCCAGCCATGGGCTTAGGAGAGGGAGCAATAAAGACCCATGGATGCTGGCTGCGATGCTTGAAATAGAAACAGGGAGTTCCTGAAAATGCCAGCAGCCGGAATCAGAGAATCTACAGTGCCAAAGGAGGCCATTCGGCCCATTGAGTCTGCACCGGCTCTTGGGAAGAGCATCCTACTTAAGCCCCACACTTCCACCCAATCCCCGTAACCCCACCTAACCTTTTTGGACACTAAGTAGGCAATTGAGCACGCCCAATCCACCTAACCCGCACATCTTTAGGTGGATTAGGTTAGGTGGATTGGCCATGCTAAATTGCCCGTAGTGTCCTAATAAAAGTAAGGTTAGGGGGGGGGTTGTTGGGTTACGGGTATAGGGTGGATACGTGGGTTTGAGTAGGGTGATCATGGCTCGGCACAACATTGAGGGCCGAAGGGCCTGTTCTGTGCTGTACTGTTCTATCTTTGGACTGTGGGAGGAAACCCGAGCACCCGGAGGAAACCCATGCGGACACGGGGAGGACGTGCAGACTCCGCACAGAAAGTGACCCGAGCCGGGGATCGAACCCGGGACCCTGGAGCTGTGAAGCAACAATGCTAACCACTGTGCCACCATGCCCGAGGGGAGTTTAACGTTCCCGGTCAGACCAGGAACCAGTACGGGAAAAGGATCCAACCCAAAACGTTCACCCTTGAATCTTATTTTCTCCTTTCCCCTGGGGGCAAGGAGCCTAACCCCTCTTATTAATAATGATGTGGAGATGCCGGCGTTGGACTGGGGTGAGCACAGTAAGAAGTCTTACAACACCAGGTTAAAGTCCAACAGGTTTGTTTCAAACACGAGCTTTCGGAGCGCTGCTCCAAAGGAGCAGCGCTCCGAAAGCTCGTGTTTGAAACAAACCTGTTGGACTTTAACCTGGTGTTGTAAGACTTCTTACCTCTTATTAATAAGTATCTCAACCCTTCAATTGTGATTACACAATTAAACAAGCCCTGGAATGAAGAGCTTGTCGTATGAGGAACGGTTGAAGACTCTGGGTCTGTACTCGGAGTTTAGAAAGATGAGGGGGGATCTTATTGAAACTTACAGGATACTGCGAGGCCTGGATAGAGCGGACGTGGAGCGGATGTTTCCACTTGTAGGAAAAACTAGAAAGCTTCTGTCCTTCGTTTACAATACGTTTGCTTTGGTAACGAATGGATTATAAAGGCGGAAAAAGCCCCGTTGAGCGGGCATGGCCTCGTTAGATCGGGGGGCTACAATGCAGTTCTGCAGCCAATTCTTACTGGCAGCGAAGTCTGACATGTTTCTGCTCCGCTGGGTAAAAAAACGAAGAAAAATAACGGGCTGCTTTGTCTTTGCCAGAACCCAAGTTCGTTCTTCAAAAATCTCTCGAACTCAAGACCTCGTCGCCACAACTGTTCATGACCTTTTAAGAAACGAAGGAGGATTTATTCAGAGTTCCAGTTCCCCAGAGATCAGTGGATACGGCAATCACTTCAAAGGAACAGCTAAAGAAATGGAACTATTCAATTAGCCTGCTGGCTGGAGCTCCCATCCACTCCCAACGGATTAGAAACCAAAACGAAACCTTTCATTTCATCTCGAGCTCACATTAGCGACGAGGAGATCTTCGGGCCTGCACGTCAAGGGGCCGGTTCGAAGCACTGGGAGGAAAGCTCCACCGATAATAGGCGCGGGCGACAGGGGCGTGCTTTACGGACTGGCACGCAGTTTGGAATGACATTAGCGCACTTTATTTCTGAGGATAATTCAGAGAAACCGCTAGATATAAAGCAGCCTGCGAGGCTTTTCGAGGACTACTTCCGACCTGTGCAAAGAGGAGCAAGATAATCCACAAATGCAAATTAACCCTCGGCTGTTCCCCATTGATCCGACATCGTAAACTGAGCTGCGACAGTGCCATCCAAGACGTCTCTTGAGCAGCAGGGTGGCGCGGTAGTTAGTGCCGCTGCCTCACGGCGCCGAGGAGCCGGGTTCGATCCCGGCCCCGTGTGGAGTTTGCACATTCTCCCCGTGTGGGTCTCCTCTCCCCCCCCCCCCCCCCCCCCGCTAAATTGCCCCTTAATTGGAACAAAAATGACTGGACACTCAACTGGAGGGGGGGATGCTCTTGGTGGCACGGGTTAGCCGTCGTCTGTGCTGGTACCTGCTCCCGGATTTACCTTCTGGCTCTGCTCCCGGACGGGTTTACAATGCTGGCCTGTAAGGACAATGCTCCAACGTGGCGGCCAGGATAATCTAAGGTTGCCGCCGCGGCTTTGTGCACGCCGACACCGGCTGCCCCGAGGCGGCTAACTCCGCTTTGCGTAAACCCCCTGGGGAATCTGCGGACTGGATTTTTCCGGGCGTCGACCATCCGTAGGGAAACCAAAAGCTAGACGCCCGTCGCGCAAAACCGAAGGAGCGGAGACACGGCACCCCAAGGCACCGTGCGCAGCTCCTCGCAGTCACACAGACACTTGACATTAGAACATAGAACAGTACAGCACAGAACAGGCCCTTCGGCCCTCGATGTTGTGCCGAGCAATGATCACCCTACTTAAACCCACATAACCCGTATACCCGTAACCCAACAATCCCCCCATTAACCTTACACTACGGGCAATTTAGCATGTCCAATCCACCTAACCCGCACATCTTTGGACTGTGGGAGGAAACCGGAGCACCCGGAGGAAACCTACGCACACACGGGGAGGACGTGCAGACTCCGCACAGACAGTGACCCAGCCGGGAATCGAACCTGGGACCCTGGAGCTGTGAAGCATTGATGCTAACCACCATGCTACCGTGAGGCCGCACTGATCCCAGGAAAGCCTTTTATTAGTGGAGAACCACAATCTACGAGCAATATTCTTCCCTCTAGCTGCACCTGTGAACCTTGGTAAATCAGATGGCCTGCATAAGGTGAGAACTGCACTGCGAGGACATGTAAAAATGGTTCCAGGCGCCTTCAAAAATAGGGTGCCAACAGTGACATATGTGCATTCCTGGGGACGAGAGCACTGGGATGGGGGGAGGAGGGGTTGATGATTATTGAGGCTATTAGCGGGTCGGCTGAGTGACGGATCCTACGGTCTGACAGAAGTCAGATTTTTCACAGTAACTTCATCGAAGCCTATTTGTGACAATAAGCGATTATTACAACTGGAGGAAAAGGTGCCTGGAGGGTCCCCAAGGCCCAACAATCTGGGAAGGGGACGGTGTGGCCTGAAGAGGCGGCTTGTCGATCAGAGAGCAACTGGCGAAGAGGTTTGGGAGCGGGGCAGTGGACTCCCCAACAGCTACCGATTTAATATTGAGTACCAAGGCAGGCGGGGAAGAAGCATATCATGGGGATTTAAAAACGATTTTAAAAAGAACAAAGCAAAGTACAGCACAGGAACAGGCCCTTCGGCCCTCCAAGCCTGCGCCGACCATGCGGCCCCAACTAAAAAAGAATCCTTCTGCCCTTACTCTGTCCGTATCCCTCTATTTCCCCCCTATTCGTGTAGCCATCCAGATGCCTCTTAAATGTTGCTAATGTGCCTGCTTCCACCACATCCTCTGGCAACGCGTTCCAGGCACTCACCACTCTCTGCGTGAAAAACCTGCCCCACACATCCCCCTTGAACTTTCCCCCTTCCACCTTGAACCTGTGCCCCCTTGTTATCAACACTTCCACCCTTGGGAAAAGCCCCTGACTGTCCACCATGTCTGTGCCTCTCATGAATTTTGTAGACCTCCATCAGGTCTCCCCTCAGCCTCCGTCTTTCCGGCAAAAACAATCCTAGTTTATTCAACCTCTCCTCATAGCCAACACCCTGGAGACCAGGCAACATCCTGGTGAACCTTCTTTGCCCTCTCTCCAAAGCTTCCACGTCCTTCTGATAATGTGGTGACCAGAACTGCACGCAACACTCGCAATGCGGCCTAACCAAGGTTTTCTTTAGCTGCAACCTGATTTCCCAAATCCTGTACTCAATGCCCCGGCTGATGAAGGCAAGCACGCCACACGCCTTCTCAATCACCTTGGCCACCTGTGTTGCCACTTTTAGGGACTTGCACGCCCAGATCCCTCTGTACGGTAGTGCTCCTAAGGGATCTGCCATTTACAGCATAATTGTTGTTTCTCTCTGTTCCCGCCGCTGTCAATGGGAATTTCCATCAAATGCGCCCCACGCCCCCGGGAAATCCACGGGTGAGGCGGGGGCGCGCTGCCAGCGGGAGCATGAAATATCGCCACCAGCGAATGGCCAGAGAGAGTACAGAAGAGGTTTACCAGGATGTTGCCTGGTATGGAGGGCATTAGCGATGAGGGGAGGTCGGATAAACTCGGTCTGTTCTCACTGGAACGACGGAGGTTGAGAGGCGACCTGATAGAGGTCTACAAAATTATGAGTGGCATGGGCAGAGTGGATAGCTCTTTCCTCGGGTCGGAGAGTCAAGTACTAGGGGACATGGGTTTAAAGAGCCCGGGGAAAAGTTTAGAACAGACGTGCGAGGCAGGTTTTTTTACACAGAGAGCGGTAAATATATGGAACGCGCTGCCTGGGGAGGTGGGAGCAGGTACAATAACGTCATTTAATGGGCACTTAGACAAATATATGAATAGGGTGGGATGAAAGGATACAGACTCTGTAAGTGCAGACGGTTTTAGTTTAGCAGGTACCAAGACTTACAAGGCCGAAGGGCCTATTTCTGTGCTGTATTGTTCTTTGTTATCAGATAATGAAAATAATTGCTGTTCCTTAGTCTATTTACTTGGGCGGAAATCATTTCAAATTATTTTGCCCCTCCCCCTTATAGCTATATCGTATCAAATTCAATCATAATAACAATAATCTTTAGTGTCACAATTAGGCCCACATTAACACTGTAATGAAGTTACTGTGAAAAGCCCCTCGTCGCCACATTCTGGGCCCTGTTCGGGTACACAGAGGGAGAATTCAGAATGTCCAATTCACCTAACCAGCACGTCTTTCAGGACTTGTGGGAGGAAACCGGAGCATCCGGAGGAAACCCACGCAGTCACGGGTGGGGGGGGGGACATGCAGACTCCGCACAGACATTGACCCGAGCCGGGAATCGAACCCGGGGACGCTGGCGGCGTGAAGCGACAGTGCTAACCACTGTGCTGCCCCTTTCAAACGCCTTCCAAAGAAGAAAAAAACTAGGTGGACTGAAAACACTCATCCACCCCTTTTGCTCTCCCAGGCATGCTATTAAAGTTCCCTGTCTGACTCAACAGTATGAATTATTCTCCATGCCAAACAATCTGACTCATGCTTGCCCACATAAACGCCTTTAAACACAGTTCAAAGAGTAGCTCACCACTGTGAGAAACAATTTCTACCAAAGTAGCAAATAACTCGTCAGACTAAAAGGATTTTGGCTGGACTGACAAGGAGAAACCGCACAAACAAGGCTTGTACCCTTGAATTTAGAAAACTTGTGGTGCGATTTGATCCAATCTCAGTTATTTGGGGAACAGATAGGGAATTTAATTTATTGTCACAAGCAGGCGTACATTGTCACTGCGAAAAGCTCCCCGTCGCCACATTCCGGCCCCTGTTCGGGTACACGGAGGGAGAATTCAGAATGTCCAATTCACCCAACAAGCACGTCTCCCGGGACTTGTGGGAGGAAACCGGAGCGCCCGGAGGAAACCCACGCAGACACGGGGGGGGAGAACGTGCAGACTCCGCACAGACAGTGACCCAAGCCCGGGAAGCGAACCCAGGACCCTGGCGCTGTGAAGCCATAGTGCGAACCACTATGCTACCGTGCTGCCATGAAATTGCTGCTGGTTGGGAAGTGTGGAGTTCGGGAGCCATAGTTTAAAAATTAGAGTCACCATCTTCCGGGGGAAACACTCCACATGCAAAGGAGTGGGGGAAATTTGGATCTCTCTTCCACAGGCGGCATTTGACCCTCGGTCGATCGCAATTTCGAAACTGAGCTTGAGATTTTTGTCAACCAAAGTAAGAAGTCTTACAACCCCAGGTTAAAGTCCCACAGGTTGGTTTCGAATCACTAGCTTTCGGAGCACTGCTCCTTCCTCAGGTGAATGAAGAGGTAGGTTCCAGAAACATATATATAGACAAAGTCAAAGATGCGAGACGATGCTTTGAATGCGAGCGTTTGCAGGTAATTCAGTCTGTACAGATCCAGAGATGGGGGTAACCCCAGGTTAAAGAGGTGTGAATTGTTTCAAGCCAGGACAGTTGGTAGGATTTCGCAAGCCCAGGCCAGATGGTGGGGGGTGAATGTAATGCAACATGAATCCCAGGTCCCGGTTGAGGCCGTACTCATGTGTGCGGAACTTGGCTATCAGTTTCCGCTCGGCGATTCTGCGTTGTCGCGCGTCCTGAAGGCCGCCTTGGAGAACGCTTACCCGGAGATCAGAGGCTGAATGCCCGTGACTTATTAAGGGATGAAGGGACATGGGACAAGGTGAGTGGATGGAGTTATCTATAAAATTGCTCCAGTATAGAGTGAGGCGATTCGGCCCATCGAGTCTCAACGAACTTCCAAAAGAGCACTGTACCGTGGCCCACTCTGCCCACCCTATCTCCGCCCTATCTCCGCAATGTCGCACATTGATCATGGCCCATCCTCCTAACCTACACATTTTTGGACACTAAGGGCAATTTATCATGGCCAATCCACCTCAAGAGCTCGTCTTTCGGGACTTGTGGGAGGAAACCGCAGCACCCGGAGGAATCCCACGCAGACACGGGGGGAGAACTTGCAGACCGCGCACAGGCAGACACCCAAGCCGGGAATCAAACCCGGGTCCCTAACGCCGTGCTAACCCACCGTGCCGCCGTGTGTGTTATGTTGCAGATCAGCTGGGAAATCACTGGACGAGGAAACAGACACGAGGGGCTGAATGGCCTCAACTGTCCATAACGTTCCTCCGCGTATTTTAGCGCCAGTCTTTCACGCATAGAACATAGAACATAGAACAGTACAGCACAGAACAGGCCCTTCGGCCCTCGATGTTGTGCCGAGCAATGATCACCCTACTTAAACCCACGTAACCCGTATACCCGTAACCCAACAATCCCCCCCCATTAACCTTACACTACGGGCAATTTAGCATGGCCAATCCACCTAACCCGCACATCTTTTGGACTGTGGGAGGAAACCGGAGCACCCGGAGGAAACCCACGCACACACAGGGGGAGGACGTGCAGACTCCACACAGACAGTGAGCCAGCCGGGAATCGAACCTGGGACCCTGGAGCTGTGAAGCATTGATGCTAACCACCATGCTACCGTGAGGCATCTCCGCATCGCTCGTACAGAAGCCCTCCTCACCAAGAAAATAGTTCCTTTTTGGGTAAAATGGGGGACCAAATGAATTTTCACGTCACATATTTCACAAACCAATCCAAATATTGACACACTCTCCACTTCTTCGTCCTGATTTTCAACATAAAGGCGCTTTCATTGCAAAGTTCAATAAATGCAGGACGAAAAGATGCTCAAAACGTGACCGCCTCTTTAAAAAAAGGAGAGACACTTTCTAACTGGACGGTAATAGTCAAAACAGCTGCTTTGTCCTCCAACAAAGGCCTTCCAGAATAACGACAGATACATGCCTGTTAAAATCAGCCGCACACATTGTTAAAGAGTAAGGGGAGGGGGGGGGGGGGTCCGATAAATCCTGAGTGACACCGGAAGAGGGGGCTTTGTTGTGATGTGCTGAAGCTGAACGAACCCCCACCCCCCCCCCCCCCCCCCACCCCCCACCCTCCCTGGTTCATTGTGTTTAACCCAATGCAACCTCCCCCCCCCCTCTCTTTCTTTTTAATTAAAAAGGCTTTAAACGCAGTGACATCTGCACTTAAGTCTTTCTGGCTCCTCAATGACCATCACGTCGTTAACCATCTGTGCAGCATTAGCTCCGTCACGCTCATTATCCTGCGACAACCCTTTTTCACAAAATCGGCCAACTGAACCGGGCTCGGAGGACGATAGGTCCAAGGTCCCCTGACCTTTTAATCCCTCACCGTCAGCCACCGGCGGGTTTTTTATTTTAAAAACATGAGCCCCGCTCAGCAACTGAAGAGGGAATTTATATTTGCTCAGGATCCGTCCTTTATTCCGTGACTTTGAAGGAGAAACTACTTATTGATAGACTGCTGTGACGGTGGTGTTGGTCAAATAAAATACCACCAGATCTGGGGAACAAATGAGCGTTCCGTTGATCTTATCCTTTTCTTCCCCCCCCCCCTCCCCCCCCCCACCTCCCACCTCCTCCTCCCCTCCTCCCCTCCCACCTCCCCTCCTCCCCTCCTCCCCTCCCCTCCCACCTCCCACCTCCCCTCCTCCCCTCCCCTCCTCCCCTCCCCTCCCACCTCCCACCTCCCCTCCTCCCCTCCCACCTCCCCTCCTCCCCTCCCACCTCTCCTCCTCCCCTCCCACCTCCCCTCCTCCCCTCCCACCTCCCCTCCTCCCCTCCTCCCCTCCCCCCCTCCCACCTCCCCTCCTCCCCCCCTCCCACCTCCCCTCCTCCCCTCCCACCTCCCCTCCTCCCCTCCCACCTCCCCTCCTCCCCTCCCACCTCCCCTCCTCCCCTCCCACCTCCCCTCCTCCCCTCCTCCCCTCCCCTCCTCCCCTCCTCCCCCTCCCCTCCTCCCCTCCCACCTCCCCTCCTCCCCTCCCACCTCCCCTCCCACCTCTCCTCCTCCCACCTCCCCTCCCACCTCCCCTCCCCTCCCTCCTCCCCTCCCCTCCCCTCCCTCCTCCCCTCCCCTCCCTCCTCCCCTCCCACCTCCCCTCCCTCCTCCCCTCCCTCCTCCCCTCCCACCTCCCCTCCTCCCCTCCCACCTCCCCTCCTCCCCTCCTCCCCTCCCACCTCCCCTCCTCCCCTCCTCCCCTCCCACCTCCCCTCCTCCCCTCCCACCTCCCCTCCTCCCCTCCTCCCCTCCCACCTCCCCTCCTCCCCTCCTCCCCTCCCACCTCCCCTCCCCCCCTCCTCCCCTCCCACCCCCCCTCCTCCCCTCCCACCCTCCTCCCCTCCCACCCTCCTCCCCTCCCACCCTCCTCCCCTCCTCCCCTCCCACCCTCCTCCCCTCCTCCCCTCCCACCCTCCTCCCCTCCCACCTCCCACCTCCCCCCACAACGGTTTCAGCTGTTGGGTTTTTCAGAGCAGGAACGATCCCAAGATCCTTAATTCCTAATTGCCCCCACGAGGCGCAATAACTTTCCCCCGCATTGGGAACGCGGCAATCGCGCACGTAACTCTCCCCTCAGTCTGAATGAACTCGAAATTGTAGTTTCTGTTCAATTAGCAACACAATCCACTTGATTAGTACCCGCGTTGCGCTTTAGACAAAGCCAGGGACCACACTGACTGGGAAATCAGGGACAGGAAGAGAGGGTTAGGGAGCTGATGAGGCGTGACCAATCACAGATTAAATTTCAAGTTGCGATGCCAAATAAGCATATTCTTTTTTTTTTCAATTTAGTGTATCCAATTCATTCTTTTCCAATTAAGGGACAGTTTAGCGTGGCCAATCCACCTAGCCCTGCACATCTTTGGGTTGTGGGGGCGAAACCCACACAAACACTGGGAGAATGTGCAAACTCCACCAGACAGTGACCCAGAGCCGGGATCGAACCTGGGACCTCGGTGCCGTGAGGCAGCAGGGCTAACCCACTGCGCCACCGTGCTGCCGCAAATAAGCATATTCAGCGGGCTTTGTGATCTTTTTAGTCGCTTCACAGCTCCAGGGTCCCAGGTTCGTTTCCGGGCTTGGGTCACTGTCTGTGCGGAGTCTGCACGTTCTCCCCCGTGTGTGCGTGGGTTTCCTCCGGGTGCTCCGGTTTCCTCCCGCAGTCCAAAGATGTGCGGGTTAGGTGGATTGGCCAGGCTAAATTGCCAAAATTGCCCTTAGTGTAATGAAAAAATGAAAATCGCTTATCGTCACGAGTAGGCTTCAATGAAGTTACTGTGAAAAGCCCCCTAGTCGCCACATTCCAGCGCCTGTTCGGGGAGGCTGGTACGGGAATCGAGCCGTGCTGCTGGCCTGCTTGGTCTGCTTTAAAAGCCAGCGATTTAGCTCAGTGAGCTAAACCAGCCCCTCTGGTGTTGGGTGGGGTTACGGGGTTATGGGGATAGGGTGGGGGTGTGGGCTTGGGTAGGGTGCTCTTTCCAAGAGCCGGTGCAGACTCGATGGGCCGAATGGCCTCCTTCTGCACTGTAAATTCTATGAAAATTACAGTGCGGAACAAGGGGCCGAACAAAGCAAATACATGAGCAAGAGCAGCATAGGGCGTCGTGAACAGTGTTCTTACAGGGAACAGATCAGTCCGAGGGGGAGTCGTTGAGGAGTCTGGTAGCTGTGGGGAAGAAGCTGTTCCTATGTCTGGATGTGCGGGCCTTCAGACTTCTGTACCTTCTGCCTGATGGAAGGGTCTGGAAGAGGGCAAAGTCTGGGTGGGAGGGGTCTCTGATAATGCTGTCTGCCTTCCTGAGGCAGCGGGAGGTGTAGACAGAATCAATGGGAGGGTGGCAAGCTTGTGCGATGCGTTGGGCTGAGTTCATCACAATCTGCAGTTTCTTGCGATCTTGAGCTGAGCAGTTGCCATACCCAGGCTGTGACGCAGCCGGACAGGATGCTCTCTGTGGCACATCTGTGGAGCTTTGTAAGAGTCGATGCAGACATGCTAAATCTTCCGTAGGAAGTAGAGACGCTGTTGGGCTTTCTTGACTGTTGCATCAACGTGAGTGGACCAGGGCAGACTGTTGGTGATGGTGACCCCCCCCCAGGAACTTAAAGCTATCGACCATCTCCATTCCGGCTGACCCCAACTCCCGTACGGGGGAGAGAAGTACGGGCGTCCATGGTTTTGAATTTGTGGGAAAGGAGGAGCCAAGGAAACAACACTGCGCAATAGATATTGATTTCATAGCCAGGCACAAAAGCGAATCTCTGCGGAGACGGGAACTCTACATTCTAAACAGAAAACAATGGTAACTCTCAGCGGGTCAGGCAGCATCTGTGGAGGATGATATTTAAAGCCTCTTTCATTCAGTGTTTTCCCTCGCAAGCTGAGAGGCAAAATTAGGCAAGGGTAACACGAGAGCATCCCCCCCCCCCTCCCCGAGTGCTGTGCAATTGGGTGCCGCCTGCTTGTCCCCCACAATGTCAGACCCACCTCGACCCTGAAATGTCTAACTTTTAAAGGCACACATTAAAGGCCGGAAAACGGTTGTCAGTTGCTTGCCCGCATTTCCAAATAGCATTCGATATTTACAGCAAACAGTGGGAAAATAACAAAGGTCTTTGCAAGCTGCGGGCAGCTTATAAAAAGACCTGCTCCCAGACCCTGGTCTATTGCTGCTCTGTGGGACTTAAAACAATAATCATTTTTGAACAGCTCCCTTGTTCTCATGCTCACGGGAAATTATCCTACATTGATGGGCGGTTTACTCTGTTGAAGGTGATCTAAATGCAAACTGTTTAACTTAATATCTTGCAGATCCATATTTTCAATATTTTGCGATTTAATAAACGACACGTCCTTTAAGTGTATTTTCTTTTTTTTCTTCTGTCTTGTGTCACAAGTAGGCTTACATTAACACTGCAATGAAGTTACTGTGAGAATCCCCTCGTCACCACATTCCGGCGCCTGTTCGGGTACACGGAGGGAGAATTCAGAATGTCCAATTCACCCAACAAGCACGTCTTTCGGGGGCTTGTGGGAGGAAACCGGAGCGCCCGGAGGAAACCCACGCAGACACGGGGGGAGAACGTTCAGACTCCGCGCAGACAGCCACCCAAGGCCGGAATCGAACATGGGACCCTGGCGCTGTGAAGCAACAGTGCTAATCACTGTGCGACCTCGCCGCCCCTTGTATCATGGTCTAAAATCGTACAATTTTGTTTGTAAAATAAATTTAGAGCACCCAATTCATTTTTTCCCATTGAGGGGCAATTTAGCGTGGCCAATCCACCTACCCTGCACATCTTTGGGTTGTGGGGGTTGAGACCACGTGGCATCACGGTAGCATTGTGGATAGCACAATCGCTTCACAGCTCCAGGGTCCCAGGTTCGATTCCGGCTTGGGTCGCTGTCTGTGCGGAGTCTGCACATCCTCCCCGTGTCTGCGTGGGTTTCCTCCGGGCGCTCCGGTTTCCTCCCACAAGTCCAAAGACGTGCAGGTTAGGTGGATTGGCCGTGATAAATTGCCCTTAATGTCCAAAATTGCCCTTAGTGTTGGGTGGGGTTACTGGGTGGAGGTGTTGACCTTGGGTTGGGTGCTCTTTCCAAGAGCCGGTGCAGACTCGATGGGCCGAATGGCCTCCTTCTGCACTGTAAATTCTATGGTAAATTCTATGGTAAGCACGGGGAGAATGTGCAAACTCCACACGGATGGTGAGCCAGAGCTGGGATTGAACCTGAGACCTCCGCGCCGTGAGGTAGCAGTGCTAACCACTGCGCCGCCGCGCTGCCCTATCTAAAATAGTACACTTACGGGGCGGCGCCGAGGGCCCAGGTGGCGCTGCCCTATCTAAAATAGTACACTTACGGGGCGGCGCCGAGGGCCCAGGTTCGATCCGGCTCTGGTTCGATCCCCCCCTCCCCGTGTCTGCGTGGGTTTCCTCCGGGTGCTCCGGTTTCCTCCCACAGTCCAAAGACGTGCAGGTTAGGTGGATTGGCCATGATCAATTGCCCCTTAGTTTCCAAACAGCCAGGGGCTGTTTAGCTCACTGGGCTAAATCGCTGGCTTTGAAAGCAGACCAGGGCAAGCCAGCAGCACGGTTCGATTCCCGTAACAGCCTCCCCGAACAGGCGCCGGAATGTGGCGACTAGAGACTTTTCACAGTAACTTCATTTGAAGCCTACTCGTGACAATAAGCGATTTTCATTTCATTTCATTTCAAAAAGGTCAGGAGGGGTTACGGGGATAGAGTGGAGGCGTGGGCTTGGGCGGGGTGCTCTGTCCAAGGGCCGGTGCAGACCCGACGGGGCGAATGGCCCCACTGCTGCTCTGTAAATTCGATATGATTCTATGTTGGGTTGAAGTTGCCACGGGGCAGTGCGTAGCTGAGGAAGAGGAAGGAGTCAACTGCCAATTCCTGGCCAGGGCCCCCAGAGGCAACTGTGCGGGGGCGGGGAGAGGAGCTACCACAGCAGATAGCCTAGCTACGGTTTGGAAGGAAAGTGATCCCTAAATGAGCATGTTTCTCCTTTTATGTTAACGTTCTCAGAGCTGTGTTAGCAATTTGTGGGTGTAATAAGAGGTTACCTATTAAAATTGACAAGCTTTTTGTTTGCTGTTCGCCTGCGAAATGCGGCTCCATCAGCACCCCGCGTGTTATTATTTCTCAATTTTAATTATATGTTGCCTGGAGGCTGTTAGCAGATTCTGTGCTACTTTGCTGCCACTCTGCGCTGTTGCAGTTTCTTCAAGGCACAAACGAGTAGACCCCACTCTAAAAGGCCTCAGGGCGACACGGTGGCACTGTGGTTAGCACTGTTGCTTCACAGCTCAAGGGTCCCAGGTTCGATTCCCGGCTTGGGTCACTGTCTGTGCGGAGTCTGCACGTCCTCCCCGTGTGTGCGTGGGTTTCCTCCGGGTGCTCCGGTTTCCTCCCACAGTCCAAAGATGTGCAGGTTAGGTGGTTTGGCCGTGATAAATTGCCCCTTAGTGTCCAGAAATGTTAGGGTTACGGGGGATAGGGTGGGGATGTGGCCTTAAGTAGGGTGCTCTTTACAAGGACCGGTGCAGACTCGATGGGCCGAATGGCCTCCTTCTGCACTGTAAATTCTATGAAATCTATGAAATTGGATCGGCCCAAGGCAGAATCCATGCTCCTTCTCTGCAGAACCCGATAGCGGCTGTCACAGTAGCTGGCTTTAAGGTGCCACAAACATGTTGAAAGAACCCGATAATGACTAAGCTTTGTTTTTTTTTTAAATCCTCCTCCTCCTGTCGATTTTCCCCCTCCGTCCTGGGTTAGGCCGCCACAAAGTGGTCCGGCTTCTGGCACCGAGCGCCGGCACTGTTGCTTCACAGCGCCAGGGTCCCGGGTTCGATTCCCGGCTCGGGTCACTGTCTGCGCGGAGTCTGCACGTTCTCCCCCCCGGGTGTCTGCGTGGGTTTCCTCCGGGCGCTCCGGTTTCCTCTCACAAGTCCCGAAAGACGTGCTTGTTAGGTGAATCGGACAGTCTGAATTCTCCCTCTGTGTACCCGAACAGGCGCCTAACTTCATTGCAGTGTTAATGTAAGCCTGCTTGTGACAATAACAAAGATTATAATAGGCCATGAGCGGGGAAACCCAGATGGATTTCTCACAAGCCCAGTATTGTGAGCAGTTTTGGGCCCCGTATCTAAGGAAGGATGTCCTGGGGCCTTGGAAAGGGTCCAGAGGAGGTTCACAAGAATGATCCCTGGAATGAAGAGCTTGTCGTATGAGGAACGGTTGAGGACTCTGGGTCTGTACTCATTGGAGTTTTGAAGGATGAGGGGGGCATCTTATTGAAACTTACAGGATACTGCGAGACCTGGATAGAGTGGACGTGGAGAGGATGTTTCCACTTGTAGGAAAAACTAGAAGCAGAGGACACCATCTCAGACTAAAGGGACGATCCTTTAAAACAGAGATGTGGAGGAATTTCTTCAGCCAGAGGGTGGTGAATCTGTGGAACTCTTTGCCGCAGAAGGCTGTGGAGGCCAAATCACTGAGTGTCTTTAAGACAGAGATAGATAGGTTCTTGATTAATGAGGGGATCAGGGGTTATGGGGAGAAGGCAGGAGAATGGGGATGGGAAAGATATCAGCCATGATTGAACGGCGGAGCAGACTCGATGGGCCGAGTGGCCTAATTCTGCTCCTTTGTCTCATGGTCTTATGGTCTTATGATATCACCCCAATTGAGATCATCTAACCCCGCTCGATCTGCTTACGGAATCTGAGCCATTTAAAGTCCAGAGGAGTCTAAACCAGTGAAGCAGCTGAGCCATCGGAGTGGGGCGCCCGGGCGGGAGAGCATGACACGTACGTCTGGCATGTCGAAGCCGTGATAGAAATGTCGTATCTATTTACAGCCATATTGTAGAGAGGAGAATTGGTGCCCAGGGATTCAGTGAAAGGACTTTACAGATCAAATGGGAAAGAAAATACATGACAAAAGGGATGATAAATAGTCCCGAAGCTAACCCAGCACGCTCGCAAACACTCACCAGCGGCCGGAGGCGAAACAAGTCAGTTGAGAGTTTGGGGACAGAATAATCGCTTTTAGATTCTAATTTCTGAGACGTAGAAGTAGAGAGTCACCAAAGTGCACGTTAGGACCCCAGGCTGACTCTGCCCACCTCTGTCGATGAAGGGGAAGAGGTCAGGGGAAACATTTTATTTTTTAACACGGCGAGTTGTGCTGATTTACAAAGCACTGCCAGGGGGCGGGCACGGTGGCGCGGTGGGTTAGCCCTGCTGCCTCACGGCGCCGAGGTCCCAGGTTCGATCCCGGCCCCGGGTCACTGTCCGTGCGGAGTTTGCACATTCTCTCTGTGTCTGCGTGGGTCTCGCCCCCACAACCCAAAGATGTGCAGGGAAGGTGGATTAGCCACGCTAAATTGCCCTGGAAAATAACATAATTGGGTGCTCTAAATTTATACTTTTAAAAATACAATGCATTGCCTGGGGCAGCTGGCGAGAAGCAGATTCTTTTCTTTCGATTTTTTTTTAATTTAGAGTACCCAATTCATTTTTCCCAATGAAGGGGCAATTTAGCCTGGCCAATCCACCTACTCTGCACATCTTTGGGTTGTGGGGGCGAAACCCACGCAGACACGGGGAGAATGTGCAAACTCCACACGGAGAGTGACCCAGAGCCGGGATCGAACCTGGGACCTCGGCGCCGTGAGGCAGCAGGGCTAACCCGCTGCGCCGCCGTGCTGCCCCGCGAGAAGCAGATTCAATAGGTTGGGAAGAACGGGCGCGTGGAACGAACCGAGCAGTTCTTTCAGCGAGCCGGCACAGAAGCGATGGCCAAATGGCCTCCTTCCCGGCTGCGACACTGCGGAATGCAAGAGCTGGTGCTTCCCTCCTACCGCTTTTCAGCCCTCGACGTGACGGGCACGAAACACATAAAGGAGAGGGTCCTCTGGATTGGGATGGTGCGGGAGTCAATTCGGGAGCGCGGAGACGGAGAAGCAGACGAAAAACAGGTCCAATTCCCACCAGAAACTGTTCCGAAAGGAAGCCGCCAAAACCTGTCGCCCTGCTGCAACCTGGAGACGACATGGTAGGGGTGGGTGCGCGGTGGGATGGCGGGCGGGGAACAGTGTGAAATAAGGTGAGCAAAATACTGCGGAGGCTGGAATCTGAAACAAGGACAGAGAACGCGGGGAAAGCTCGGCAGGTCGTCCGGCATCGATCGGGGGGAGAAAGCAGAGTTCACGTTTCGAGTCCTTCTTCAGAACCGAAGGGAGGATGACGCGACCGTGGTGCAAACGACCATTCGCTGATGACGCAACCGTAGTGGGTCAGATCTCAAACAGCGACGAGTCAGAGTACACGAGGGAGGTAGAGAACCTAGTGGAGTGGTGCAGCGACAACAATCTCTCCCTCAATACCAGCAAAACTAAAGAGCTGGTCATTGACTTCAGGAAGCAAAGTGCTGTAGACATCCTTGTCAGCATCAACGGGGCCCAGGTGGAGATGGTTGGCAGTTTCAAATTCCTAGGGGTGCACATCACCAACAATCTGTCCTGGCCCACCCACGTCGACGCTCCCACCAAGAAAGCACAACAGCGCCTATACTTCCTCAGGAAACTAAGGAAATTCGGCATGTCCACATTGACTCTTACCAACTTTTACAGATGCACCATAGAAAGCATCCTATCGGGCTGCATCACAGCCTGGGTATGGCAACTGCTCGGCCCAGGACCGCAAGAAACTTCAGAGAGTCGTGAACACCGCCCAGTCCATCACGCGAACCTGCCTCCCATCCATTGACTCCGTCTACACCTCCCGCTGCCTGGAGAAAGCGGGCAGCATAATCAAAGACCCCCTCCCACCCGGCTTACTCACTCTTCCAACTTCTTCAAGGAGATACAGAAGTCTGAGAACACGCACGGACAGACTCAAAAACAGCTTCTTCCCCGCTGTTACCAGACTCCTAAACGACCCTCTTACGGACTGAACTGATCTCTTCACACATCTTCTCTACTGAGTAGTACTACACTCCTGTCTGCTTCACCCGATATCTATGTCTGTAGATAAATACATCGTGTATTTATCGTCTGTCCTATGTTTTTTCAGGTGTGGAACGATCTGTCCGGACTGCAGGCTGAACAGTACTTTTCACTGAACCTTGGTACACATGACAATAAATCTAAGGATGTATTAGAACTGTAGAAGCCTCAACAAAAAGTAGCAACTTTAAGAACAAAAGTCCACCCATCAATGGGAGCTTCCGCCTGGACTTTGCACTCAACCCTCACAACGTTCTGGCTCAAAGCGTGTTACGAACTAAGACCTGCCAGACACCCTTTAAAGTTTCATCATTCATTCTACATCCTTTAACATCACGTGAACCATTTCTTCCTTCTCCCATCTCCCCGCCCTCAGAAACGCCTTCAGCCAAACATGTCTGTGTTTGCGTGTGTGTGTGTGTTTGTGTGCGCGCCGCTTTACGTTAACCGGAAACCAAATCAGCCAGCTGTGGAATAAATTAAAAATGCAGTTCCTTAAAGGGACACGGTGACAAAGTAAAGCGGCTCTCAATGGAAAATGGAGACATCAAAACAGTACGTGATCTAAGGGGGTGGCCAACTTGACACCAGGGCTGGAGAAGGCGGGCAGGCGGGCAAAGCTGGGGGTGGTGAGGGGGCGGAAAGGTGGAGCAAAGACTGAACAGGGGAGGAAGGCTAATGGGGAGAGGGCGGGGAGGGTTCCTGAGAAGGGTGGGGGAGTGGGGAGGGGGGGGGGGGCAATGTCAGGAGAGGTGGGCGGGAGAGAATGTCCAAGGAAGGGTGGGGACGGGGGTGAGAGTGTCTGGGGATGGGCGGGGGCGAGTGATGGGGTCAGTGGTGTCGACGATGGGGTCAGAGGTTGAGAACTCAAGGGTTCTGGTGGTAGGAAGGAACCGGCGCCGTCGGGGGGGAGGGGGGGGGGGGGGGGGGGGGGGGGGGGGAGGTCCAGGGTGAGGGTCTGGTAGGCGAAGGTTCTCACTGGTGGGTCATGGAGGGTGTGGAAGCTGCCAAGGCCTGGGAAAATGGGAGGGGGCAGGGTTAGGGTGGGAATGGTAATCAATGTGGACTCTGAGACGAGGAGAGGAATGTGGAGGTGGATCGGGATGGAGCCCAGGGTAACGTGGGGAGGCGCTAGGATGACAGAGGGAGAGGAATAGCCGTATTGGGTGGGTCAATGGTGGGGGGGGGGGGGGAGTTGGTGGGTGAAAGATGTCCAAAGATGTGTCGGCTAGGTGCATTGGCCAGGCTAAATGTCTCCTTTATGTTAAACGGTTACGTAGGGTTGGGCGGCACGGTGGCGCAATGGTTAGCACTGCTGCCCTCACGGCGCCGAGGACCCGGGTTCGATCCCGGCCTCTGGGTCACTGTCCGTGTGGAGTTTGCACATTCTCCCCCGGGTCTGCGTGGGGCTCGCCCCCCACAACCCAAAGATGCGCTGGGCAGGTGGATTGGCCGCGCTAAGTTGCCCCTTAATTGGGAAAAAAATAATTGGATATTCGAACATTTAAAAAAAAATGTTATGTGGAGATGCGGGTTTAGGGCAGGGGAGCGGGCTTGGATGGGGGGGGGGGGAGCTCTTTTGGAGGGTCGGTGCACACCCGATGGGCCAAATGGCCCCCTTCTGCAGTGTACGGATTCTCTGATGCCATGAATAAATAATGCAGCACGGTCCCCGCGGTGCTCACTGGCCGCGGAAGGCTTCGATGGTGCCGACAGACACCGGGCGGTGCTCCCTTTCCTGGGACACCCAGCAGCGAACGTGGCCGCTGAAGAGGGGGCAGACAGCTGCTTGGACCGAGCAATGGTTGGCTTGGCTAGGCCCAGGATCAGACGCACGAGGACTTCCTCCTTCTTCTCCCCTCCGCACCAGGTAGTGTGTGTGTGTGTGTGTGTACGCACGTATACATGCTTATTGCAAGAACAGAAAGAATATGCATCATCCTCCCTGTGTATCTGTTCCCTGCACAGAGCATTTCAAGTATCTTGTGTATTTCAAGGCCATTGGTTACAGAACAACTGATAAAACATAGAACACTACAGTGCAGTACGGGCCCTTCGGCCCTCGATGTTGCGCCGACCTGTGAATCCATCTGAAGCCTATCTGACTTACACTATTCCATTTGCTGTGCAAGGGATCTTTAAATCAGGATCATATAAATGAAATGCTCGTGAAATAATCCATTTCTCCCAACCGGCCTTTAATTTTCCCAACTAACGAGGGACTTTGGATGTCAATCACTGTGCAACCACCTCGCTCCACATTTCCACTGTCGATGATTTATTGCAGACCTTGACGCATTCTGCGCCTTGACATTTTCTGCTTCTAAAAAAAAAAAAATCGCTGAAAAAAATAATGGTCTTGAGAACAGGGTGGTTTAGAATTGGGACAGAGCGATGCAGAGCCGGCCAAGGGGAGCGGGGTTTCCTCTGTCAGCTCAACAGTGCCACCAGCAGGCGTTTGGCAGCATTTCCGCATTTCGTATCGCTCCTCGCTGGGGGTGAACCAGATTGGCTGAGGGCACGGCAGCACAGCGGGTCAGCACTGTTGCTTCACGGCGCCAGGCTCCCCGGGTTCGATTCCCGGCTTGGGGAGTCACTGTCTGCACGGAGTCTGCACGTTCTCCCCCCCCGTGTCTGCGTGGGTTTCCTCCGGCTGCTCCGGTTTCCTCCCACAATTCCCGAAAGACGTCTGGCCTCTCCGGGGTCCCGCGCGTCACTTTTCCGCCACGTTTCACCCCGGCTCCAAAAAGAGATGATCAAGCGTGGGGGTGGGGTGGTCGTGATCGGAACGTCCGCCGCCACGCGCACCGTTTTCCCCGCCCAAAATTGCACTTACCCCCGGATTATCCGATCCCAGGTTGGAGCCGCCACCAGCGGGAATCTGGCACTCAGCCACAACCCCATTCCCTGCAGCTGGAACGGGGAACCCGCCGGCCGGATCGGACAGGGACTTCCGGCCTCAATCATTGCTGGGGAGAATTCCGCCCTTAGGACAACCGGAGATGGAGTTCGAGCCAAGAAGCTGCTACTGTCAGGCAGTGTTTATTTATCTCTTTCGTTAATTTTTTTTTAGTTTAATTTTTCCGATTCAGGGGCAGTTTAGCGTGGCCGGTCCACCTATCCCGCACGTCTTTTTGGGGTGTGTGGGGGTGAGACCCACACAGATTGGGATGGAAAACTCCACAAGGCAAGCTGGTAAAAGAAAGGGCGAGAAAGGGTATTCAGAGGCCAGGGATGGGCATAGAATTTACAGTGCAGAAGGAGGCCATTCAGCCCATCGAGTCTGCACCGGCTCTTGGAAAGAGCACCCTGCCCAAGGTCAACACCTCCATCCTATCCCCACAACCCAGTAACCCCACCCAACACTAAGGGAAATTTTGGACACTAAGGGCAATTTATCACGGCCAATCCACCCTAACCTGCACATCTTTGGACTGTGGGAGGAAACCGGAGCACCCGGAGGAAACCCACGCACACACGGGGAGGATGTGCAGACTCCGCACAGACAGTGACCCAAGCCGGAATCGAACCTGGGACCCTGGAGCTGTGAAGCGATTGTGCTATCCACAATGCTACCGTGCTGCAGAGGATACTGAGCAGAATTGGAATAAGGAGAAGCCCAGAAACGTTGAGAATCTGAAATCAAAATTACAATGCTGGAAAAGGAAGACAGGTCCGCTGTTTGCCGTTCACACATTGGTAGGTTTTCCAATTGAAGTTTAATTTCAAATGAATGATTGGATTGGATTTGTTTATTGTCACGTGTATCGAAGAACAGTGAAAAGTATTTTTCTGCGAGCAGCACAAACAGATCATTTAGTGCATGGGAAAAAAAGAAAATACATAATAGGGCAACACAAGGTCCACAATATAAATACATAGACTCCGGCATCGGATGAAGCATACAGGGGTGCAGTGTTAATGAGGTCAGTCCATGAGAGGGTCGTTTAGGAGTCTGGTAACAGCGGGGAAGAAGCTGTTTTTGAGTCTGTTCGTGCGTGTTCTCAGACTTCTGTATCTCCTGCCCGATTTAAGAAGTTGGAAGAGTGAGTAAGCCGGGTGGGAGGGGTCTTTGATTATGCTGCCCGCTTTCCCCAGGCAGCGGGAGGTGTAGATGGAGTCAATGGATGGGAGGCAGGTTCGTGTGATGGGCTGGGCGGTGTTCGCGACTCTCTGAAGTTTCTTGCGATCCTGAATAAAGAACAAAGAAAAGTACAGCATAGGAACAGGCCCTTCGGCCCTCCAAGCCTGTGCCGACCATGCTGCCCGTCTAAACTAAACTCTTCTACACTTCCTGGGTCTGTATCCATCTATTCCCATCCTATTCATGTATTCGTAAAGATGCCCCTTAAACGTCACTATCGTCCCTGCTTCCACCACCTCCACCGGCAGCGAGTTCCAGGCACCCACTACCCTCTGTGTAAAAAACTTGCCTCGTACATCTCCTCTAAACCTTGCCCCTCGCACCTTAAACCTATGCCCCCTAGTAATTGACCCCTCTACCCTGGGAAAAAACCTCTGACTATCCACTCTGTCTATGCCCCTCATAATTTTGTAGACCTCTATCAGGTCGCCCCTCAACCTCCGTCGTTCCAGTGAGAACAAACCGAGTTTATTTAACCGCTCCTCATAGCTAATGCCCTCCCTACCAGGCAGCATCCTAGTAAATCTCTTCTGCACCCTCTCTAAAGCCTCCACATCCTTCTGGTAGTGTGGCGACCAGAATTGAACACTATACTCCAAGTGTGGCCTAACTAAGGTCCTGTACAGCTGCAGCATGACTTGCCAATTTTTATACTCAATGCCCCGGCCAATGAAGGCAAGCATGCCGTATGCCTTCTTGACTACCTTCTCCACCTGTGTTGCCCCTTTCAGTGACCTGTGGACCTGTACACCTAGATCTCTCTGACTCTCAATACTCTTGAGGGTTCTACCATTCACTGTATATTCCCTACCTGCATTAGACCTTCCAAAATGCATTACCTCACATTTGTGCCGATTAAACTCCTCTCCGCCCAAGTCTCCAAACGATCTAAATCCGGCTGTATCCTTTGACAGTCCTCATCGCTATCCGCAATTCCAACAACCTTTGTGTCATCTGCAACCCTAAACCTGGGCCGAGCAGTTGCCATACCCAGGCTGCGATGCAGCCGGATAGGATGCTTTCTATGGTGCCACATGTAAAAATTGGGGTTGTGCGGGTTCTCGAGCACCACAGGAGTGGCTCGATCGAGAGACTTGGTGCCGCCCTCTCGCGTTCAAGGCATGGTCACCCCAGGTGTCATTCCCGCAGATCTATCTCCACCGGTCAGCTCTTATCAACCGGACACCCCCCCCTAAAGGGGAGAGCCCCCCCCCCAAAGGGGAGAGCATCTGGGACCGTGGTGGCTTTATCGCCACCTGACCGGTCTTCAGGCTTTGCAGTTAGAGTCCCGACCAGCCCCCTTGACAACGCAGCTCAGGGGAGAACAAAAGTCACCCTCTCCATTAAAGAGGACGCTGTAAGAAAACTGACTTGAGCCACCCGGCCCCTCTCCGAAGATCCGCCGCCTCGTCAACCCAGCAATAACTTTGGTCCTGCCGCAGAGTGCTGAGGCTCAAGAACTGACAAATGGTGTTGGGCTGAGAGAGAAAAAAAACAGCCACAAACGCGGCCAGCGATAGTAAAATTAATGAAATCCCGTCATTTGCATTCACTGCTGGTCCCAATTTCTCTTTTCAGTGACAGCAGCAATTGCAATTACAGCATTACTTCTGGTCAGGCGAGCCGCCCGCCACAGAAATACTCATGCACTTCAACTCCATTAATTCCACAGCAATGCACGCACTCTATTTACCAGTTTCAAACCTCATCCAACAGGAGGTGTTGGGGAATAAATAAGTCAGCCAATTGCTGAAAGAGAGAGAGAGAGAGACAGAGAGAGGTCAATGATTCGAATGGGAACCAGTTTTGGACATACTTAAAGTGGGCAGCGCGGTAGCACAGTGGTTAGCACAGTTGCATCACACCTCCAGGGTACCAGGTTCGATTCCCGGCTTGGGTCACTGTCTGTGCGGACTCTGCGCGTTCTCCTCCTCGTGTCCGCGTGGGGTTCCTCCGGGCGTTCCGGTTTCCTCCCACAGGGGGTGCGGGTTAGGGGGATTGGCCACGATAAATTGCCCTTAAAGTCCAAACAAAAAGGTTGGGTGGGGGTTACTGGGTTACGGGGATAGGGTGGAGCTTAAGTGGGGCCCTCTTTCCAAGGGCCGGTTCAGACTCGATCGGCCGAATGGCCTCCTTCCGCATTGTAAATTCTATGATTCTAAATGCTTTCCATTTTCAGCTGACGGTGCCTTGAGTGCAGTTTTTCCGCATTTGCGGTTTCCGGGCTGGTTTAGCACAGTGGGCTAAATAGCTGGCTTTGAAAGCAGACCAAGGCAGGCCAGCAGCGCCGGTTCAATTCCCGTCCCGGCCTCCCCGAACAGGCGGCGGAATGTGGCGACTAGGGGGCTTTTCACAGTAACTTCATTTGAAGCCGGCTTGTGACAATAAGCGATTTTCATGTCATTTCATTCATTTCCGCCTTTTCCCAATTTATATTAATCCCCCTTTCCCCTCTCCTCAAGGCGTCTTTTCACACTCGTTACGGCGTGCCCTCTGCATCTCCGTCCCATCTTCAGTCCGTTTCAGGGTCTGCTCTCTCCGTTACCTTCCTCGCCTGTTCGTGTTCCTGCCGCTTTCTCTTTGGGGTGAAGGGGGGGGGGTCGCCTCGTTTCCACCTTCCTCATCGAGGACTTTCTGATTAACTTCAATCGCCCTTTGATTTTTCATCTGCCGTCTTCAATCTTCAGACAGTTCTGAAAAAAAACGTCGGCTGAGTTCTCAATTGTCTGGCAGCGACAGGGCAACACGGTAGCACAGTGGTTAGCACTGTGACTTCACAGCTCCGGGGCCCCGTCAACCAGCAATAATTTGGTCCAGCCGGGTGGGTTTCCTCACACAGGTGTGCAGGTTCGATTCCCGGCTTGGGTCACTGTCTGTGCGGAGTCTTTATTAATGAGTTAATAAATCCCCCCTTTAACTGTTCCAATTTAATAGCAAGATTCCATAACTCTTTAAAATTGAAAATAGAGAGACAGGCCAAGGTACTTCTCTGTCTGTCACAGAAACCCTGTGTCTGCGTGCGTTTCCTCCGGGTGCTCCGGTGTCCTCCCACAGTCCACAGATGTGCTTGTTTGGTGGATTGGCTGTGTGAAATTGTCCCTTAGCGATCAAAAGGGTTAGGTGGAGTTACTGGGTTACGGGGATAGGGTGGAAGTGTGGGCTTAAGTAGGGTGCTAGTTCCAAGGGCCAGTGGAGACTCAATGGGCTGCACTGTCAATTCTATGATTCTATAATGTGCACATTGAGGGTCTGGGACTGTGATGGTAGGCAGACTATCATCTGTATATAATATGAGTAATGTTATGGGCCAGGGTTTAGAAAACTCCAAAATATATCATGGAGTTCACCTGACCTACAACTGTTCACTGATTTTGGTTACGGGGAGCACAAGGGCCTGCCTTTCAGCTGTTATTCAACAGAGGCCTGAAACACTTTTAATCAAAAACAAAGTTGTTTCTACGAGTTTAGTTAACATTTTTATAAACACACACAGTAAGCATTTTTATCAACTACAAACATAAATACCCCACACAGCTACAGTAATCTATGTATAACCCTTAATAAACCCCCCCTTTAACTGTTCCAATTTAATAACAAGTTTCCATAACTCTTTAAAATTGAAAATAGAGGGACAGGCCAAGATGCTTCTCTGTCTGTGTACAGCCAAACGTAAAAACGAAAGTAAAAACCCAGAGCCACAGCCCAGCTCCACCCACACAATGACATCACTGAAGCCATGTGATAAGACAAAAACATTTCTTAAAGGAACACTCCCACGACAGTAGTTTGTCATCACTGTAAATTCTATGATCTATGATCTGCACGTGTTTTATAAGTTATATGTTTAACTGTTGTAGTTCTAGCATCCAACCAACAGGTGGGGCGAGTACGGAGACCCGGGACCCGGATGCACCATGTGTTCCTTCAGAAGGTGTTTGTAAGGAGTTGATAGCAGACGCATATTAGAGCAGCTCTGTTGTATCTTAGTGTAAGTTAGTGTCAGACGTTTATTGTCAACTGTGTTCACCTTAGACATTTTAGTTATTCGCTAGTGCAGTGTTAGTAATAAATAACTTTGTTTATCAAACAAAGTCTAATGTTCTTTGTTCACATGGCAATATCGAGAATCCACAACAACCCAATTAAAGAACATTACAGGGACCATAGGGGCAGCACGGTGGCGCAGTGGGTTAGCACTGCTGCCTCACGGCGCTGAGGTCCCAGGTTCGATCCCGGCTCTGGGTCACTGTCCGTGTGGAGTTTGCACATTCTCCCCGTGTTTGCGTGGGTTTCGCCCCCACAACCCAAAAACATGCAAGCTAGGTGGATTGGCCACGCTAAATTGCCCCTTAATTGGAAAAATGATTGGGTACACTAAATTTTTTTTTTTTAAATTACAGCGAACAGTCCGAGGCGAGTGGATAACTACTTACTTGCAAACTAACAGTATGTGCAATAGTCTCCAGATCCCAGCCAGGTCTGAGGTGTCAGTTCCACGTCTGGCCTACTTTTATGTCAAAGTCCATTACCCAATCCGTGAGCTCCCCACCCGTCAGCGGGGAAGCTCAAACTCCACGAGGGTCACTGGGAGATTAATTGCTCCAACCCCGTAGGTCTCGTGCGATTTCTAACACCAGCCCCGGGACAATCAGGCCACTCATCACTACCCACCGCCGTCTCGAATTAAATCAAGTGCTGATCACAGTTTAAATAGTGGAGGAGGTGCAACAATTCACCTCAAAGAACAAAGAAAAGTACAGCACAGGAACAGGCCCTTCGGCCCTCCAAGCCTGCGCCGACCATGCTGCCCGTCTAAACTACAATCTTCTCCACTTCCTGGGTCCGTATCCCTCTATTCCCATCCTATTCATGTATTTGTCAAGATGCCCTTTAAATGTCACTATCGTCCCTGCTTCCACCACCTCCTCCGGCAGCGAGTTCCAGGCACCCACTACCCTCTGTGTAAACAACTTGCCTCGAATATCTCCTCTAAACCTTGCCCCTCGCACCTTAAACCTATGCCCCCTAGTAATTGACCCCTATACCCTGGGAAAAAGTCTCTTGACTATCCATGCTGTCAATAATTTTGTAGACGTCTATCAGGTCGCCCCTCAACCTCCTTCGTTCCAGTGAGAACAAACAAAGTTTATTCAACCTTTCCTCATAGCTAATGCCTTCCATACCAGGCAGCATCCTAGTAAATCTCCTCTGCACCCTCTCTAAACCCTCCACATCCTTCTGGTAGTGTGGCAACCAGAATTGAACACTATACTCCAAGTGTGGCCTAACTAAGGTTCTATACAGCTGCAACATGACTTACCAATTCTTATACTCAATGCCCCAGCCAATGAAGGCAAGCATGCCGTATGCCTTCTTGACTACCTTCTCCACCTGTGTTGCCCCTTTCAGTGACCTGTAGACCTGTACACCTAGATCTCTCTGACTGTCAATACTCTTGAGGGTCTACCATTCACTGCATATTCCCTACCTGCATTGGACCTTCCAAAATGCATTACCTCAAATTTGTCCGGATTAAACTCCATCTGCCATCTCTCCGCCCAAGTCTCCAAACAATCTAAATCCTGCTGTATCCTCTGACAGTCCTCGTCGCTATCCGCAATTCCACCAACCTTTGTGTCGTCCGCAAACTTACTAATCAGACCAGTTACATTTTCCTCCAAATCATTTATATATACTACGAACAGCAAAGGTCCCAGCACTGATCCCTGCGGAACACCACTAGTCACAGCCCTCCAATCAGAAAAGCACCCTTCCATTGCTACTCTCTGCCTTCTATGACCGAGCCAGTTCTGTATCCAGTCTGATAGCTGATCCTCAGCCAGCTGAAGACTCACTGCATCTCGGTTGTGAAATGCAACACGTCCACCTGAGGAGTGATTGAGGACTCTGGGTCTGTACTCGTTGGAGTTTAGAAGGATGAGGGGGGGATCTTATTGAAACTTACAGGATACTGCGAGGCCTGGATAGAGTGGACGTGCACAGAAACATACAGGATACTCATGATGAAGGAGCTACACTCCGAAAGCTAGTGATTCCAAATAAACCTTTTGGACTTGCATCTGGTGCTGTAAGACGTCTTACTGTGCCCACCCCAGTCCAACGTCGGCATCTCCACATCCTGGATAGAGTGGACGTGGAGAGGATGTTTCCACTTGTGGGAAAATCTAGCAGCATCTCAGACTTAAGAGACTCTCAGCCCTTTAAAACAGAAACGAGGAGGAATTTCTTCAGCCAGAGGGTGGTGAATCTGTGGAACTCTTTGCCGCAGAAGGCTGCGGAGGCCAAATCACTGAGTGTCTTTAAGACAGAGATGGCTAGGTTCTTGATCAATAAGGGGATCCGGGGTCATGGGGAGAAGGCAGGAGAATGGGGATGAGAAAATATCAGCCTTGATTGAATAGTGGAGCAGATTCGATGGGCCGAGTGGCCTAATTCTGCTCCTACGTTTTATGATCTCATGCCCTGAACTGAAAATTTCCTGTCGATTTTTTTTTTAAGTGCTTTATTACTCGATGGACAAGTTGCAAGATATGACCCTGAATTAACGTTAACATATAAAAGAATACAAATTATTTTTGTAAATCTATTGAGTCGCAAGTTTCACACAATCCCGCAGCTCAGATTTTTTTCTATTTTAAAATTCCAGACGTCTTCAAGGTAAAATGTATTTATTCAGAAGACCGGAGCTGAGCTTAAGTGATCTGCCGAACCTGCGTTCTCCTTTTGTGTTCATCAGTCAGGGTCACCGGTGACTGTGACCTTTCTCCAGCGGGCAAAACAGTGAAAACCTTCATGTAACAGGTGACAAGGGGGAACTGGGAAACTCAGACTGGGAAGGATTATAGCTCTTCACGTAGATACGGAGCTAAACCTGCATGTAAGCTGCAATTTTCTGCTCCTTAATCTTAACATAAGATCAGTTGCTAAGAACTGAAACCTAAACGCCTACACTTTTAATTGAATTTGGACGGGTGTGTTAAATTGTATTAAACGTATTATTCTGTCGCAATTTCACATCAGGAGCTTTAATTCATTGTTTCAATTAGGAATTTTTGCACACCGGCATTAACTGTACTCAAGTTCCTCGAACCACTGGTCGGGGGTCACATACTACACCTTTCGATTATGAAATGAAAATGGCTTATTGTCACCAGCAGGTTTCAAATGAAGTTACTGTGAAAAGCCCCCTAGTCGCCACATTCCGGCGCCTGCTCGGGGAGGCCGGTACGGGAATCGAACCGTGCTGCTGGCCTGCCTGGGTCTGCTTTAAAAGCCAGCGATTGGGCCCAGTGAGCTAAACATTATTACACGCGACGTACGTCAGACTACATCGGACATGCGACATGTGGGGCGGAAGTGTGGGGCAGGCATGAGGGGCTGGATTTTCCGAATTGCAGACGAAGTGCTGACGCTGGTGTGGGAACGGTGGTGTTTTACGTCAGGAGAAACGACGCAAAAGCTGCACCGATCCTCCGCCCAGTGGGGGGGTGTCGTGTGAGAGGAATTTCAAGAAATGGGTGTTTATAAATGGGTGTGTATATAAATATCTGTAGTGAGAGTACCTTTAAGAAATGGGTGTTTACTACCGCACTGATGTCAGAGAGTGGGTGGAGCTGGGCTGTCTGTCAGCTTTTTACTTTCGTTTTTGAGCAGGCTGCAGGGTGTGTTTTAGTTTCGTTTTCAGTGTTGGAGCTGAAGCCAGACAGAGCAGGTGTACTGCTGATCTCTCTGCCATCAAAAGACTATCTCTTGCGCAGCACGGTGGCGCAGTGGTTAGCACTGCAGTCTCGCGGCGCCGAGGCCCCAGGTTCGATCCCGGCTCTGGGTCACTGTCCGTGTGGAGTTTGCACATTCTCCCCGTGTTTGTGTGGGTTTCGCCCCCACAACCGAAAGATGTGCAAGATATAGATATAGAATTTACAGTGCAGAAGGAGGCCATTCGGCCCATCGAGTCTGCACCGGCTCTTGGAAAGAGCACCCTACCCCCTATCCAAGGTCAACACCTCCACCCTATCCCCATTACCCAGTAACCCCACCCAACACTAAGGGCAATTTTGGACACCAAGGGCATTTTATCATGGCCAATCCACCTAACCCGCACATCTTTGGACTGTGGGAGGAAACCGGAGCACCCGGAGGAAACCCACGCACACACGGGGAGGATGTGCAGACAGTGACCCAAGCCGGAATCGAACCTGGGACCCTGGAGCTGTGAAGCGATTGTGCTATCCACAATGCTACCGTGCTGCCCGTTTGCTGCACCTTTGCAGATAGGTGGATTGAACATGCTAAATTGCCCCTTAACTGGAAAAAATGAATTGGGTACTCTAAATTTAAAAAAAAAGACTATCTCTTGATCGTTTGGTGAATTCAGAATTATAAATGTTTTCAGTAGTGACTTTAACCTGATATGCTTCTGATAAAGGTTTTGTTTTTAAGTCGTGTGGGCGTTGAAAAGGAAAGCTTAAAGGATTACTTAGTGTTGTATTCTTTCGTGGTTGTATTTGAATTAATGGTTGCTAAGATGTTCACTGAATGTTTTAAAAAGGTTAACTTGAGTTCATGGAATAAACATTGTTTTGCTTTAAAAAATACTTTTCCGTTTCTGCTGCACCACACCTGTGGAGTGGGCCGTCTGCTCCCCGTACCACAATCTCTTGTGGGTCAGGTGAACTCCATGATGCACTTTGGGGTTCTCTAAACCCTGGCCCATAACAGGGGCTAGCAGCTGCACAGCGTAAAGCCCCCTGGCTTTACCTGCGGATACTGCCGGAGAATTACCGGGTGCACACGGACCCGGTCTGCAATTTACTGTCCCCCAGTAACACCCCTCACATCGTCCAGACCACCCCCCCACCCCAGTGGCCACAGCCCCAGCCAAAGCCCCCCCTGCCCGCAGAACGGCTCCCCCCCCCCCCCCCCCACTGTGGCGCCGCCACGCGGAGTCCACGAGAATAAAACAGCAGGAGTGACCCACGCCGTTGGGAACTCGGCCCATCGGGCGGGGGAGCAGAGCATCGGGGAGAGGACCTGAGATGACTGAGTATGCTGTTTTAGAGGGGGCAGAGCATCGCTAAAGCGCCCCCCCCCCCTCAACCCACCCCCCCCCCCCTCCACCCACCCCCCCCCCCTCCGATTTTGCCACAATCGGGGATTCTCCGGCCGATCGCCGAATGCGATTTCGCCGTCGGCGACCAGAGAATCCCGCTCCGTGGCTTTGCAGGAAGGCTCAAGGACCGCAGGGAGAACTCCCCTCCTGCCCTTCTTTGCAATAGTGTGGCGGAGTCTTCCGTCTTCACCCGGCAGACAGGGCCTGTTCCAGTTTCTAAGTCTCATTCGTAGGAATTGTCACCTTCACCGGGGCGGCAGGCTGGCACAGCGGTCAGCAATGCCGTCTCAGAGACCCAGTTCGATTCCAGCCTCGGGTGACCGTCTGCCCGTTCTCCCCCCCCCCCCCCCCCGTGTCTGCGTGGGTTTCCTCCGGGTGCTCCGGTTTCCTCCCGCAGTCCAAAGGCGTGCCGGTTAGGTGGGGTTACGGGGATAGTGTGGGGGAGTGGGCTAGGTCGGGGTGCTCTTTCAGAGGGTCGGGGGCAGACCCTATGGGCCGAATGGCCTCCTTCTGCACTGTCAGGATTCCTCTGTGTTCACCAGCGCATCAAGCCCTGGAGGGGGACTGGAACTTGAAAACTTGTGACCCAGAGGTGGACGCGCTACCAGCTGACAAACGCGGATATTGTGCTTTTTTAAGCTGCTTTGGTGTCCAGTGTAATCAACGTGTTAGGAGCGCAGTGGAGTGGGGTCAGATTGCGAAGCATCATGAGAAACGCTAACGGGTAAAGAAGCATAATTCCTCGGGGTACACATCACCAAAAATCTGTCCTGGTCCACCCACTTCGACGCTACCACCAAGAAAGCACAAGAGCGCTTATACTTCCTCAGGAAACTAAGGAAATTCGGCATGTCCACATTAACCCGTACCAACTTTTACAGATGCACCATAGAAAGCAGCCTATTGGGCTGCATCACAGCCTGGTAGGGCAACTGCTCGGCCCAGGACCGCAAGAAACTTCAGAGAGTCGTGAACACAGCCCAGTCTGTCACACGAACCTGCCTCCCATCCATTGACTCCATCTACACCTCCCGCTGCCTGGGGAAAGCGGGCAGCATAATCAAGGATCCCTCCCACCCGGCTTACTCACTCTTCCAACTTCTTCCATCGGGCGGGAGATACAGAAGTCTGAGAACACGCACGGACTGACTCAAAAACAGCTTCTTCCCCACTGTTACCAGACTCTTAAACGAGTCCTCTTATGGATTGACCTGATTAACACTACACCCCTGTATGCTTCATCCGATGCCGGTGTCTATGTATTTACATTGTAAACCTCGTGTTGCTCTATTATGTATTTTCTTTTATTTCCTTTTCTTTTCATGTACTTAATGATCTGCCTGTACTTTTCACTGTACCTCGGTACACATGACAATAAACAAATCTAATCCAATAACGCAGTGCTGACGAGGGCCTCTGTTCACACCACATTTGGCGAGCACATCGTTCCTCCCTACCCACCCTGCCGCCCTTAGCCCATTGTGCTAAAATTTCAAAGATGCAACCAGCATGTTACCTCTGACCATAAGACATAGGAGCAGAATTAGGCCACTCGGCCCATCGAGTCTGCTCCGCCATTCAATCAAGGCCGATATTTTCTCATCCCCATTCTCCTGCCTTCATCCCATAACCCCTGACCCCCTTATTAATCAAGAACCTATCTATCTCTGTCTTAAAGACACTCAGTGATTTGGCCTCCACAGCCTTCTGCGGCAAAGAGTTCCACAGATTCACCACCCTCTGGCTGAAGAAATTCCTCCTCATCTCTGTTTTAAAGGATCGTCCCTTTAGTCTGAGATTGCGCCCTCTGCTTCTAGTTTCTCCGACTAGTGGAAACATCCTCTCCACGTCCACTCTATCCAGGCCTCGCAGTATCCTGTAAGTTTCAATAAGATCCCCCCCCCCCCCCCCCCCCCCCCCTCATCCTTCTAAACTCCCAACGAGTACAGACCCAGAGTCCTCAACCGTTCCTCATACGACAAGCTCTTCATTCCGGGGATCATTCTTGTGAACCTCCCTCTGGACCCTTTCCAAGGTCCCGGCACATCCTTCCTTAGATACGGGGGCACAAAACCGCTCACAATACTCCAAACGGGGTCTGCCCAGAGCCTGATACAGCCTCAGAGCGTGGCATAAGTTTGAACTCTCTTGTGAGGCTTGAAATGGGGTTTGAAAAACATGTTCCCTCCACTATGAGAACCAGGAGAAAATCATAATCACTCGTTCACGCTGCCTTACCAAGGGACACAGATTTAATGGGGGGGAAAAAACGCGTATTTTTAAAGGTCAGGCTTTGAATCTGTTCGGCTTCAGAAGAGGTTTCACCGAGTGCTGATCAGAAAAGTCAAGGCTGCCTGCTATTGAGCCGCAAAGCCGCATCACCATCCCAAAAGTTAAGAACCATTATCCAGGTATTTTCATGCACAGTGTGTTAAGCACACAGATATCACCTTTCCAGCTTATCCGTGCTCCTAATGTGAATGGGCTGTTAACACGATGCTGCAGAAGAAACCTGATCAGAGCTGTCCATGGTACCAGACAGGTGCTTGCTTTTCAATTAAAATCCAGCTCTGGGGGAATGAGATTGAATTTTTTTTTTTTTAAACAGTGCGGCAATTGGATGCACTCGAGCTCGACAGGGAAATGGATAGGGATGGTAGGGGTAGCAGTCGGGCGAGTGAAGACGAATTAGGTTAGGTAGCAGCCATCGCCGTCTGAAATGAAGTGCCACACTGGAGGTGCCCCCGAAGCCCCCTTAACGGCGGCTGAACCAGAGCCAAGGAAGCCCGTTCCAGTCGCACAGAATTACGCAGATGTTGCAATGCAATGCAGGCGGTGCATCACCCTCCCGAGCAGCAGTTGTCCTAATCCCTCGTGCCTTCTGTTTCCAAGTCCACTTCAAGTGCCTTTCTTTCTCACCTACTCTTAACAGCTGACGTGGTGGCTCCTTCCGCTGCCATCTCTGACCCTGCGGTCCACAGCCTCAGACAGTTACCTGGCTAGAGAGATTGCCCTGGTCCCCAATTTATAAGCACTTACATTTGTTTTTTATAAATTTAGAGTGCCCAATTTTTTTTTCCAGGCAGCATTCTTGTGAATGTGCATTATACACTCTATACTATCGTGACATCCTTCCCACAGGAAACATTGTCATCGAACAATGAAACACTGCATTATAGATGGTCCACCGCACAAAACTAAGGACACGGCACATTTGTTTTTTATAAATTTAGAGTGCCCAATTTTTTTTTCCAATTAAGGGGCAATTTCGCGTGGCCAATCCACCTAGCCGGCACATCTTTTGGGTTGTGGGGGTGAAACCCACGCAGACACGGGGGAGAATGTGCGAACTCCACACGGACAGTGTCCCAGAGCCGGGATCGAACCCGGGTCCTCAGCGCCGTAGTTCCAGTGCTAACCACTGCGCCAAGTGCAGCTTTCTTTTTTAATGATCTTTATTGTCACGAGTAGGCTTACGCGAACACCGCAATGAAGTTACTGTGAAAATCCCCTCGTCGCCACATTCCGGCGCCTGTTCGGGGACACGGAGGGAGAATTCAGAATGTCCGATTCGCCCAACAAGCACGTCTTTCGGGACTTGTGGGAGGAAACCGGAGCGCCCGGAGGAAACCCGCGCAGACACGGGGGAGAACGTGCAGACTCCGCACAGACAGTGACCCAAACCGGGAATCGAACCCGGGACCCTGGTGCTGTGAAGCAGCAGTGCTAACCACTACCGGCAAGTTAATTACAAATTGGAATGTGAAGAATGATTGGACTACGAGTCTTTACGGGTAAACAAGGGTACAAGCAGTGCGAGTGGAGTGAGGGATGTGATTACCTGTGATTGTCCCTCACTCCTGTCTGTAACTGTGGCTCTGCCTATCGCTGCTGTGTTAGTGAACCTGCCTCCACTTCACCTGATGGAGGAGCAGCGCTCCGAAAGCTAGTGATTCCAAATAAAGCAGTTGGGACGTTAACCTGGTGTTGTGGGACCTCTTACTGTGCCCACCCCAGTCCAGCGCCGGCATCTCCACATCATGGCTTGCACTTATAACCTTGTTAGCTGTGTCGTCCCACTCTAGACCTCAGTCGTGCGAAGCACTTCCATCCTGTCGATCGTTCTGGGTGAGTGTGCTGAACACTCAATTTGGCTCTGTTTCTTGTCTAAGCTCTGGAGTCGCCAGGTGTCGTTAAGACACCGCCACAAGTTTCAAGGTGAAGTTCAAAGCAATAAAACCGCACACCAATTAGTAAGTCCAAACAACTAGAGTTTATTATAATACAATTATAATAACTACCCATGCACACGCTAAAAGGATTAAACTTATTCCTACCGCTAAACAACTAATACTTATCTCGAAAGAACCGCTGAGTCAGGGAACAAGGCCTCTTGCTCTGCTCTGGTCTGCAGACTTCAGGTTGATATCAATTAAAAAGAGGGTCAGGAGTGCCTATCTCTGGTAGCGGTCGTTGGGAGGCACTTACTTGTTCGTGGCTGCTGTCCGAAGGCTGGATCAGGAGACAGGAGCCAGGAGACTGAACCATGTGTGGGACCTTTCTTTTATAGGTCCCAGGGGATCCGCGCCCCTTTGGGCAGACTCCTTTACCTGCTTGGAATCGATTGGGTCTCTTCCCAATCGATTATGTTTGAACCCCCCAATCATGGGGCAGTTCCTCGGTCGCTGGGGCGGTTCTTGGGACTTATTGTTTTGGGCTCCTCTGGCGCCGAAAGTCTGGCCTTCCATAGAATGTATCGATCTGTGTTTAACTTGCTTCTGTTGTACCTGGGGATCGCCCGGTATCGCCTCATTAGTATGTTAACTGGTTTCTTTTCACAGTGCTGTCTGGTTTCTGCAGCAGTCAAACCTGGTTTCTACAGCCGTCCCAATATACAATCGCTTTGCAAGGTGCTTGCTTTACAACATGTCCATTTTCCCTGCATTCCTTGCAATCTTCCATTTCGTGTTGGGCAGTGGCCACCCCAGGTGGCTACAAACCCGTTATCCCCATCCCTTTCACAAGTTGCAACGTTTCTATTAAGGTCACCCCATCATTTCAATTCTTCAAACCAAATCGGCCCCGATTTTTCATAATCTTTCTGTCTGTGTGTTGCTTCCTGCTGAACTAGGCAGCATTCTTGTGAATGTGCATTATACACTCTCGACATCCTTCCCACAGGAAACATTGTCATCGAACAATGAAACACTGCATTATAGATGGCCCTCCGCACAAAACTAAGGACACGGCACATACATCTGGCAAGAAACATAAGGGAGAGTAGGACTGAATTATCTTAATTTTGAGGTCCAGATTGGCAGCGACTAAGTGTCAAGTCTGGGATGAGAGCAAGGTTCCCAGCGCTTTCCCGAATGGGAAAGGGATTTTCCCTACCGGTGCCTTTAACCAGGTGGGTGCTTTAACAGGATCATGCATTGCACCATCGAGTGGATGAGCCAGGCTTGAATCCAGTCGATGGTGCAGTATTTATTTACCATTCTTGCCATTCTGCTCTTGTACACTTGCAGGCCACCTAGCTGCCAATGTACCAACCTGCGTTGACAACCGCGTCGACTTCCAGCTTGGTGATGTCGTCCTGCAAGAGCGAAAGCTTTTGATTCATAATGTCGTCCCTCGCGTAGTGCGATGACGGCTGCTTAAACCTTTCTCCTGCAAGGAGGAAATGCAGACCCATTGAGACAATGACAATGCAGGACCAGCGTCACAAGGCTACGTCAGAACTCTTTTTAGCTTAAATGCCGGACAGAGGTCCAAAAACGTCTCTACTTCCGACGGAAGCAAAAGAAATTTGGCATGGCTGCATCGACTCTCACAAATTTCTACAGCTGTGCCATAGAGAGCATCCTATCCGGCTGCATCTCAGCCTGGTATGGCAACTGCTCGGCCCAGGACCGCAAGAAACTGCAGAGTGTGGGGAACTCAGCCCAACACCACCCTCCCATTGATTCTGTCTATACCTCCCGCTGCCCCAGGAAGGCAGGCAGCATTATCAGAGACCCCTCCCACCCAGGCTTTGCCCTCTTCCAGACACTTCCATCAGGCAGAAGGTACAGAAGTCTGAAGATCCGTACATCCAGACATAGGAACAGCTTCTTCCCCACAGCTGCCAGACTCCTCAACGACTCCCCCTCGGACTGATCTGTTCCCTGTAAGAACACTATTCACGACGCCCTATGCTGCTCTTACTCATGTATTTTGCTTTGTTTGGCCCCTTGTTCCGCACTGTAACCAATCCCTGTTTGTCAATGTACCATTTGTCAATATTCTCTGTTGATTATTCTCTTTTGTCTACTATGTACGCACTGTGTACGTTCCCTCGGCCGCAGAAAAATACTTTTCACTGTACTTCGGTACATGTGACAATAAATCAAATCAATCAGTCAATCCGCGGGCCCCACTGTCATGTGAGAGTACCTTTAAGAAATGGGTGTTTGTAAATGGGTGTGTATATAAATATCTGTCGTGAGAGTACCTTTAAGAAATGGGTGTTTACTACTGCAGTGATGCCAGAGAGTGGATGGAGCTGGGCTGTCTGTCAGCTTTTTACTTTCATTTTAGGCTGTTTGCTGCAGGGTGTGTTTTCGTTTCATTTTCAGTGTTGGAGCTGAAGCCAGACAGAGCAGGTGTACTGTTGATCTCTCTGCCATGAAAAGACCATCTCTTGATCATTTGGTGAATTCAGAATTATAAATGTTCTCAGTAGTGAATATAAACCTGATGTGCTTCCGTTGAAAGGTGTTTCTTTTGTCTTCTGGATGTTGTTTGGGAAGTTATTAAGGATTACTTAGTGTTGTATTCTTTGGGGGTTGTATTTGAATCGATGGTTGCTAAGATGTTCACTGTATGTTTTAAAAAGGCTAACTTGAGTTCATAGAATAAACATTGTTTTGCTTTAAAAAATACTTTTCCATTTCTGCTGTACCACACCTGTAGAGTGGGCCGTGTGCTCCCCATACCACAATCTAGTAAAAGTTGTGGGTCAGGTGAACTCCATGATACACTTTGGGGTTCTCTAAACCCTGGCCCATAACGCCACTCTCTATCAGAACAATTTAATGGAAAATTAGCAACCTGAACCTTCCAATAACATTGCTACACCTGTCTGAAAATGGAATCGTCTTACGAGTAGAAAGGGAACTTTACTTTTGAACGTTGACTTCACGTACTCAGTGTGTCTCAAAGCAATTTGCTTAAAGTAAGCACCAACAGCGATGAAATAAATGGCCAGGCAATATGGAATCACGCTGTATCAGTCTTACAGGCGTACAACAGGCCAACGTGGCAGGTGTTGGTGCCTGTCCTCATTCCACATCAGAAGTGAGCCACCTCTTTATCTTTATTGATCTTTATTTATTAGTGTCACAAGTAGGCTGACATTAACACTGCAATGAAGTTACTGTGAAAATCCCCCGAGTCGCCACATTCCGGCGCCTGTTCAGGTCACAGAGAGAGAATTCAGAATGTCCGATTCACCCAACAAGCACGTCTTTCGGGACTTGTGGGAGGAAACCGGAGCACCCGGAGGAAACCCACGCAGACACTGGGAGAATGTGCAGACTCCGCACAGACAGTGACCCAAGCCTGGAATCGAACCCGGGACCCTGGCTCAAAAACACCTTCTTCCCCGCTGTTACCAGACTCCTAAACGACCCTCTCATGGACTGACCTCATTAACACTGCACCCAAGAGATCATGGAGAGCATTAGCTCCATGCAGACGGGGAAGGCGCCGGGACCGGACGGATTCCCGGCGGACTTCTACAAAAAATTCGCGACAGCGCTGGCCCCGCACCTGCGGGAGATGTTCACAGACTCGCTAGCTAGGGGCACACTGCCACCCACGTTAGCACAGGCCTCAATCTCGCTGATACCTAAGAAAGACAAAGACCCAACGGAATGTGGGTCATACAAACCCATATCTCTGCTGAACGCAGATGCCAAAATACTGGCCAAAATCCTAGCCAAAAGGCTAGAAGACTGTGTACCTGAGGTGGTCACAGAGGACCAGACGGGCTTCGTCAAAGGTAGACAGCTTACCGCGAACATCAGGCGCCTGCTGAACGTGATAATGACCCCCTCCGGGGAGAGAACACAAGAGGTGATCGTCTCCCTGGACGCAGAAAAGGCCTTCGACAGAGTCGAATAGAAATACCTCATAGAGGTACTGGAGAGGTTCGGGCTTGGAACAGGGTTCACCGCTTGGGTAAAGCTCCTATACAACGCTCCCATGGCGAGTGTACGGACCAACAATACCAACTCCCAATACTTCCAGCTGCACAGGGGCACCAGACAAGGATGCCCACTGTCCCCGCTGCTGTTCGCACTAGCAATCGAACCGCTAGCAATCGCGCTCAGGGCAGCAAAAAATTGGAGGGGGATCCGAAGGGGAGGTAGAGAGCACAGAGTCTCACTCTATGCGGATGATCTGCTCCTCTATATCTCGGACCCACAAAGCAGCATGGACGGAATCATAGCGCTCCTGAAAGAGTTTGGAGCCTTCTCGGGCTACAAACTCAACATGAGCAAAAGTGAGATCTTCCCAGTACACCCGCAAGGGGGGGGGGGGGGGGGGGGGGGGGCAGCACTAAAGGGGCTGCCGTTCAAACAAGCCCAAAATAAATTCCGCTACCTGGGGATCCAAATAGCCCATGACTAGAAAGGGATCCACAAATGGAACCTCACCAGCCTGACGGAGGAAGTTAAAAAGGACCTGCAAAGATGGAACACACTCCCGCTCTCCCTCGCGGGGAGAGTCCAGACGATCAAAATGAACGTACTGCCCAGGTTCCTCTTCCTGCTTAGATCCATTCCGATCTACATCCCCAAGGCCTTTTTCAAAGCGCTGGACAAACTTATCATGGCGTTCGTATGGGGGGGTAAAAATGCTAGGATCCCAAAGAAGGTCATACAAAAAACAAAATCCGGGGGGGGCTAGCCCTCCCGAATCTACAATTCTACCACTGGGCGGCAACAGCCGAGCGAGTAAGGGGATGGATCCAGGAGCCAGAAGCCGAGTGGGTGCGTGCGGAGGAGGCCTCCTGCATGGGAACCTCCCTCCGGGCCCTCGCCACGGCAGCACTCCCATCCCCACCCAAAAAACACTCCACCAGCCCAGTGGTGACGGCCACCCTCCAATCCTGGAACCAACTGCGGCAGCAATTTGGCCTGTACAAAATGTCGGACAAGGCTCCCATCTGCAACAACCATAGGTTCACACCAGCACTGACTGACGCCACCTTCAAAAGGTGGAGGCAGGACGGGGGGACACTGACAGTCAGGGACCTATACACGGACGACAGGATCGCAACACTGGACGAACTGACAGAGAGATTTCAGCTAGCTGGGGGGAACGAGCTACGGTACCTGCAGCTCAAAAACTTCCTACGAAAGGAGACAAGGACGTACCCACAACCGCCACGACAGACACTACTGGAAGACCTACTGGACGCAAGTATCCTAGAGAAAGGGAACTGTAGTGACATGTATGACCGACTGGTAGATAGGGACGACACCGTACTGGACGCAACAAGAAGGAAATGGGAGGACGACCTGGGGATGGAGATAGGGTGGGGACTCTGGAGCGAAGCACTGCATAGGGTCAACTCCACCTCCACGTGCGCAAGGCTCAGCCTGACGCAACTAAAAGTGGTACATAGAGCCCACTTAACGAGAAACCGTATGAGTAGGTTCTTCCCGGAGGTGGAGGACAAATGTGAGCGGTGCCAAAGAGGCCCGGCCAACCACGTCCACATGTTCTGGTCTTGCCCCAGACTTGTGGAGTACTGGACAGCCTTCTTCGAGGCTATGTCCAAAGTGGTGGGGGTGAGGGTGGAGCCATGCCCGATAGTGGCGGTCTTCGGGGTTTCAGACCAGCCAGATCTATTCCTGGGGAGGAGGGCGGACGCCCTTGCCTTTGCCTCCCTGATTGCCCGCCGTAGAATCCTGTTTGGCTGGCGGTCAGCAGCACCACCCAGAGCTGCAGACTGGCTGTCCGACCTCTCGGAATCTCTCCAAATGGAGAAAATCAAATTCGCCATCCGAGGGTCGGACGACGGCTTCCACAGAACGTGGGAGCCATTCATGCAACTGTTCCGGGACCTGTTTGTGGCCAACGTACATGAGGAAGAATAGTCGGGTGGCCAAGAATCAGGGGAAAATGGACGGGAATTGGGGGAAGGTAGCCGGGGCGAGGGGGGGTGGGGCTACGGGCTCGGTATGGGGGTTTGATGGCAAGCCAAGGCCCAAAACCAAACTATAAATAAATGCCTATAAACATGTGCCTCGGCCATATTGGGGAATGTAAAATATGTATGCTGGCTAAAGGGGGCGGCCACAATTATTGTTATGAAGATGCTTACCTGTAAATATTCATGTTAAATTTTTGTGTTTTCCTTTTTTTTTTCTCTCTCTCTAATAACTTGTAATTTGTCATATATAAAATATGAAAACTCAATAAAAAAAACATTTATAAAAAACACTGCACCCCTGTATGCTTCACCCGATGCTGGTGTCTATGTATTTACATTGTGTACGTTGTGTTGCCCTATTATGTATTTTCTTTTCTTTTCATGTACTAAATGACCTGTTTGAGCTGCTCGCTGAAGAATACTTTTCACTGTAGCTCGGTACACGTGACAATACACAAATCCAATCCAATCGATTGTTATGGAATTTACAGTGCTGAAGGAGGCCATTCGGCCCATCGAGACTGCACCAGCCCTTGGAAAGAGCACCCCACCCAAGCCCACACCCGTAACCCAGTAACCCCACCCAACCTTTTGTTTGAACACTAAGGGGCTATTTAGCATGATCAATCCGTCTAAGCTGCACATCTTTGGACTGTGGGAGGAAACCGGAGCACCCGGAGGAAACCCACGCAGACACGGGGAGGATGTGCAGACTCCGCACAGACAGTGACCCAAGCCGGGAATCGAACCTGAGACCCTGGAGCTGTGAAGCAACTGTGCTAACCACTGTGCTACCGCGCTGCCCACGAACAATACCAAACAGTACAAATTAGTCCGTTAAGTGGTAAAGACAGTTTGCATCCCATTAAGTGGTTTAATAAAATACCAAAAATCTCTTTGCAAGTATTTATGTGCAATCCTTTCTTTATTAGCGAGTGAAATTGGAGATGTTTCCGTGGTAACGCTGGCGCCTATCTGAGTTCAATCATGGGCAGTTTAAAAAATGATATAGTTTCCTCAATGTGCAATTCACTTAATTTCACTCTGATCCTTGTGAACCCGTGGCAGTAAGGAAGTGGAAGGTTTGAACCAGCGGAAATTAAAATCAATGTAAACAATAGACTGTCACATCGACAGCAGTCACTCTCGGCACATCTCTCTGCTCCTTGACATCACTGATGAGCGCACCGTCCGGCTGATCAGTATGAAGTGCTCAGATGATTTTTAACAGGCACTTCACACATCAATGATACTTGTACAGTTCAGCGTGGTTCAACGAAAGGCAATCGAATGAAACGTTCCATTCCCTCAGATGCGATCCCTCATTGCCTTGTTCCAGGCCGACGTGAAACATTACAGGTGCCACGTTCGTTTCTATTCTGTGTCTGAATGAATTGGGCCATCCAGCGAGGGAGGCAGCACCGGTTCTGGAGGTACCGCGTTGGTAAGACAGCGAGGAGTGAAAAGAAGGGAGTCCCTATTACGTACTGGATAAGTCCCTATTGGATAAGTGCGAGGTTATTCACTTTGGAAGCAAAAACAGGAAGGCAGATTACTACCTGAACGGTTGTAAATTGGGAGAGGGCGGGATGGCTCGGTGGCACAGTGGGTTAGCACTGCTGCCTCACGGCGCCGAGGTCCCGGGTTCGAATCCCGGCCCTGGGTCACTGTCCATGTGGAGTTTGCACATTCTCCCCGCGTCTGCGTGGGTCTCGCCCCCACAACCCGAAGATGTGCAGGGTAGGTGGATTGGCCACCCTTCATTGGAAAAAAATGAATTGGGTACTCTAAAAAAAATGTTTTAAGTAAATTGGGAGGGGGGACTGTGTGAGGGGGCCTGGGTGTCCTTGTGCACCATTCGCTGACGGTAAGCATGCAGGTGCAGCAGGCGGTAAAGAAGGCTAATGGTATGTTGGCCTTCATTGCGAGAGGTTTCGAGTATAGGAGCAGGGATGTGTTGCTGCAATTGTACAGGGCCTTGGTGAGGCCACACCTGGAGTATTGTGGGCAGCTTTGGTCTCCTTCTCTGAGGAAGGATGTTCTTGCTCTCGAGGAAGAGCAGAGAAGGGTTACCAGACTGATTCCAGGGATGGCGGGACTGTCATATGAGGAGAGATTGATGAGGTTGAGATTTTCCTCGCTGGAGTTCAGAAGAATGAGGGGGGTTCTCAGAGAGACTTATAAAATTCTAACGGGACTAGACAGGGTAGATGCAGGGAAGATGTTACCAATGATGGGTGTGTCCAGAACCAGGAGTCACAGCCTGAGGAGTCAGGGTAAACCATTTCGGACAGAGATAAGGAGACATTTCTTCACACCAAGAGTGGTGAGCCTGTGGAATTCATTACCACAGGAAGTAGTTGATGCTAAAACTTTGAATATATTCAAGAGGCGGCTGGATGTAGCACTTGGGGAGAATGGGATCAAAGGTTATGGGTGAAAGCAGGATTGGGCTATTGAGTTGGATGCTCAGCCATGATGGTGATGAATGGCGGAGCAGGCTCGAAGGGCCAAAAGGCCTCCTCCTGCTCCGATCGTCTATGTATCTATGTATGTATCTGTCAGCTTAGTGTCAACTAATGGGTTGTGATGTCGGATCCCACCCCAGCCTACTGTCAAAATGAATTTGGTGAAGCTAGAATGTGGAATTGCAGTTGGCGGAGAAGAGGGAGAACACAGGAACAGGAATAGACAATTCAGCCCCTCCATCCTGTCCCTCCATTCAGTGAGATTGTGGCTGATATGTGGCATAACTCCATCTAACAATAATAATCTTTATCAGTAGGCTTACATTAACACTGCAATGAAGTTACCGTGAAAAGCCCCTCGTCGCCACATTCCGGCGCCTGTTCGGGTACACGGAGGGAGAATTCAGAATGTCCAATTCACCCAACAAGCACGTCTTTCGGGACTTGCGGGAGGAAACCGGAGCACCCGGAGGAAACGCACGTAGACACGGGGGGGGGGGAGAAGGTGCAGACTCCGCGCAGACAGTGACCCGAGTCGGGAATCGAACCCGGGTCCCTGGCGCTGTGAAGCAACTGTGCTAACCACTGTGCTACTGTGCCGCCCATAATGACCCATCACGTAGGACCAGTCAAATTTGAAAGGATTAGAAGACGGTGCAAATGAGTAAAATATAGAGGAGAAAGTGCAAACGCTGCAAATAAGCAGTGGGTCAGTTGGCATCTGCGAAAACTAAAGGCAGTGCCTGATATTTTAGGCTCGATTGTAGTACGGAGACGAGGGGGATTTTCACAGTAACTTCATTGCGGTGTGTATGTAAGCCTACTCGTGACACTAATAAAGATTATTACTGGCACTTTGCTCAGTTGCTCAATGGCAGAACCGAGGTGGCAAAAGAACGAAACCTCTCCGTGCCACACCGCCAGTCTTCAGCTATTGAAGGGAGGGTGTGGGCAAGCTTGGCAGTGCTTGGGGTGAGCTGGCAAACGATACCTCTGCCTTTTTGCCAGAGGAGATTTTCTCCGACGTCACAAGAGCGGCGACGCATCAAAAGGGCGGGATGAGAAGCTAGTGGAGTGGTGCAGCGACAACAATCTATCCCTCAATGCCAGCAAAGCTAAAGAGCTGGTCATTGGTCAAGGGGCTGGTTTAGCTCACTGAGCTAAATCGCTGGCTTTTAAAGCAGACCAAGCAGGCCAGCAGCACGGTTCGATTCCCGTACCAGCCTCCCCGGACAGGTGCCGGAATGTGGCGACTAGGGGCTTTTCACAGTAACTTCATTGAAGCCTACTCGTGACAATAAGCGATTTTCATTTTTCATTGACTTCAAGAAGCAAAGTACTGTACACACCCCTGTCAGCATCAACGGGGCCCAGGTGGAGATGGTTAACAGCTTCAAATTCCTAGGGGTGCACGTCACCAAAAATCTGTCCTGGTCCACTCACGTCGACGCTACCACCAAGAAAGCACAACAGCGCCTATACTTCCTCAGGAAACTAAGGCAATTCGGCATGTCCACATTAACTCTCACCAACTTTTGCAGATGCACCATAGAAAGCATCCTATCGGGCTGCATCACAGCCTGGTATGGCAACTGCTCGGCCCAGGACCGCAAGAAACTTCAGAGAGTCGTGAACACAGCCCAGTCGATCAGACGAACCCGCCTCCCGTCCAGTGACTCCATCTACACCTCCCGCTGCCTGGGGAAAGCGGGCAGCATAATCAAAGACCCCTCCCATCCGCTTACTCACTCTTCCAACTTCTTCCATCGGGCAGGAGATACAGAAGTCTGAGAAGACGCACAGACAGACTCAAAAACAGCTTCTTCCCCACTGTTACCAGACTCCTAAACGACCCTCTTATGGACTGACCTGATTAACACTACACCCCTGTATGCTTCACCCGATGCCGGTGCTTATGTAGTTACATTGTGTACCTTGCGTTGCCCTATTATGTATTTTCCTTTATTCCCTTTTCTTCCCATGTACTAAATGATCTGTTGAGCTGCTTGCAGAAAAATACTTTTCACTGTACCTCGCTACACGTGACCATTAACAAAATCCAATTGGCTGTGAAGGGATATGGGAGCATCCTGAGGTTGCCCAATGTGCTACAGCAATGGAGTACCGGAGAAGTGGGAGTCGGAGTCCGTTCTCATTCAGTCTGCGGTTCAAGGCGACACAGGGTCACATTCCAGTTCACCCATGCACTGCGACCCCAACAGCCAAACTGGGGTCAGAGTTCGAGACGAGGCACAGTTGGGGCCTGATCTCGTTGGATCAATGGACGTGGGTGGCGGCCAGAGTCTAGAAACTTCCCAGCAGAGGTCAATGCTCAGCAACCATCCAGAAGATTGTTTCTACTTCACAGCATCACAGAATCATAGAATTGACAGTGCAGAAGGAGGCCATTCGGCCCATCGAGACTGCACCGGCCCTTGGAAAGAGCACCCTACCTGAGCTCACGCCTCCACCCTATCCCCGTAATCCCACCTAACCTTTTTTGGATAATAAGGGGCAATTTAGCACGGCCCATCCACCTAACCTGCACGTCTTTGGACTGTGGGAGGAACTCGGGAGCACCCGGAGGAAACCCACGCAGACACGGGGGAAGAACGTGCAGACTCCGCGGGCACACACAGTGACCCAAGCCGCGAATCGAACCCGGGACCCTGGAGCTGCGAAGCAGCCGTGCTCACCACTGTGCTACCGTGCTGCCCCCTTGTGGAGGAAGACTCAAATGAAGGATCGTAAGTAGAAGAGACTCATTAATAAATCCTATAGCGAACACAGGAGAGACACTCTTTATCCAGGGAATGATGCAAATGTGGAACTCGCTACCACAAGGAGTGGTCACAATGATTAGCATCGATTTACATGTATTGTCACAGTTACCGAGGTACAGTGAAAAGTATTGTTCTGTATACAATCCAGACAGATTGTTCCATACCTGAAAACATAGGACAAACGATAAATACACAAGGTAAGTACATAGACACAGACATCGGGTGAAGCCTACAGGAGTGTAGTAGTACTCAGGAGAAGGTGTGTGAAGAGATCAGTTCAGTCCATAAGAGGGTCGTTTAGGAGTCTGGTGACAGCGGGGAAGAAGCTGTTTTTGAGTCTGTTTGTGCGTGTTCTCAGACTTCTGTTTCTCCCGCCCGATGGAAGAGGTTGGAAGAGAGAATAACCCGGGTGGGAGAGGTCTGTGATTATGTTGCCCGCATAGTTAGGGTAGCACAGTGGTTATCATAGAATTTACAGCGCATAAGGAGGCCATTCGGCCCATCGAGTCTGCACCGGCCCTTACAAAGAGCACCCGACTTAAGCCCATGTCTCTACCCTATCCCTGTCACCCAGTAACCCCCACCTAACCATTTTGGACACAAAGGGGCAATTTAGCACAGCCAATCCACCTAACCCGCACATCTTTGGACTGTGGGAGGAAACCGGAGCACCCGGAGGAAACCCACGCAAACACGGGGGGAGAACGTGCAGACTCCGCACGGACAGTGACCCAGCCGGGAATCGAACCTGGGACCCTGGAGCTGTGAAGCAACTGTGCTAACCACTATGCTACGGTGCTGGCCCGTGGTTAGCACTGTGGCTTCACTGCGCCAGGGTCCCGGGTGGATCTGCGTGGGTTTCCTCCGGGTGCTCCGGTCTCCTCCCACTAGTCCCGGAAGACGTGCTTGTTGGGTGAATTGGACATTCTGAATTCTCCCTCTGTGTACCCGAACAGGCGCCGGAATGTGGCGACGAGGGGATTTTCACAGTAACTTCATTGCAGCGTTAATGTAAGCCTACTTGTGACAATAAAGGTTATTATTATTCTTTCCCAAGGCAGCAGGAGGTGTAGACAGTCAATGGACGGGAGGCAGATTCACGTGACGGACTGGGCTGTGTTCAAGAGGAATCTAAATAATTACATGAGGGAGAATGGAAGGGGGCAGTGTGATGATAGGGTGAGATTAAGCATGATGGGAGAAGGATCGGGAACTGCCGAAACCTGTTAGGCCGAATGGCCTGTTTTTGTCCTAAATTTTCAATGTATATTCTACAGCAAAACACTCCGTTTTATTTTGAACTGAACATTTCTCTTCACCTCCTCCAATGGTACTGTCACGGTCCTGAAGGAGGCAATGAAAACGTTGCACTCAAACCCGCACATCAATACAGCGCACAACACACTAATGTATTTGTCCGTAACCCATTTTTTCTTAAAGCATTTCAAGCAAACTTCCTGTGATTCCGAGGGGTGCACATCTCCAAAATTCTGTCCTGGTCTACCCACTTCGACGCGGCCACCAAGAAAGCAGAACATAGAACATAGAGCATAGAACAGTACAGCACAGAACAGGCCCTTCGGCCCTCGATGTTGTGCCGTGCAATGATCACCCTACTCAAACCCACGTATCCACCCTATACCCGTAACCCAACAACCCCCCCTTAACCTTACTTTTTAGGACAATACGGACAATTGATCATGGCCAATCCACCTAACCCAGCGCCTATACTTCCTCAGGAAACTAAGGAAATTCGGCATGTCCACATTGGCTCTGACCCACCTTTACAGATGCACTATAGAGAGCATCCTATCAGGCTGCATCACAGCCTGGTATGGCAACTGCTCGGCCCAGGACCGCAAGAAACTTCAGGGAGTCGTGAACACCGCCCAGTCCATCACACGAACCCGCCTCCCACCCATTGACTCCGTCCACACCTCCCGCTGCCTGGGGAAAGCGGGCAGCATAATCAAAGACCCCCTCCCACCCGGCTTACTCACTCTTCCAACTTCTTCCATCGGGCAGGAGATACAGAAGTCTGAGAACACGCACGAACAGACTCAGAAACAGCTTCTTCCCCGCTGTCACCAGACTCCTAAACGACCCGCTTATGGACTGACCTGATTAACACTACACCCCTGTATGCTTCAACCGATGCCAATGCTTATGTAGTTACATTGTGTACCTCGTGTTGCCCTATTATGTATTTTCTTTTCATGTACTTAATGTACTTAATGATCTGTTGAGCTGCTCGGAGAAAAGTACTTTTCACTGCAGCACGGTACACGTGACAATAAACAAAGCCAAATCCCTAATATTTTGGAGAAAGCTGTCAATCAAAATAGACACCAGTCAGCTACTCGGCATTCCCAAACCTGCGCGTTTCAAGGTTTGTCTATTTTTCGACTGATCGGACTCAGGCTGAAGGCTGACAAAGTTTAGAAATCAATTCGCCAAATATTTCCAATGCTATTAAGCGACAGGTAGGCTGAATGAATGCATCGGGAATTACTCTGCGAGGAGGATGTTGTGCGTCGCTGGGAAGAGACGTCCATCAATTGGTAACGATCGCGCAGTTACGGAGATTGTGAGACGAGGGATGGGTGGACAGCAAGGCCAAAGGTCAGAGGCCATAGTTGGCGGAGCGGCTCCGGCATTGGGCGCGATTCTCCCAGCCCCGCGCCGGGCCGGAGAATCGCCGCAACCGCGCCACGCCTCCCCGACGCCGGTGCCCGATTCTCCGAGGTGCGGAGAATCGGCGCCGGCGCGTTTGGCACGGCGCCGGCCGCGGGCCGCTGTACGAGGCCGGACCGCCGATTCTCCGGCCAGGATGGGCTGAGCGGACGCACGGAAAAAGCAGAGTCCCGCCGGCACCATCCACACCTGCGGCGGGAGCTCTGCGCGAAGGGTCGGGGGTTGGGGGAGGCCTCCGATGGGGTCTGGCCCGCGTTCGGGGCCCTCCGATCTGCGGGCCGGCCTCCCCCCCCCCCCCCCCCCACCCCTCTGGGCCTACTTTGTTGTGCGTCCGGCCCCGGAACCCCCGCGTCGGGGCTGGCTCGTTCCGTAAAGCCACCGCGCGTGCGCGGATCGGTGCCGCCCCCAGTGCGCGGCAGGAAGTGAGGCTGGAGTGGCGTGAACCGCTCCAGCGCCGTGCTGGCCTCCTGTGGGGGCCAGAATCGCTCGTGCCCGCGCCCGTTTCGCGCTGTCGTGAAACGCGACAGCGTTCACAACGGCGCGGACACCCTGTCCCACGATCAGAGAATCGGGCCCATTGGCATTCTGGTCAAGGGATGGCTGCTTGGGCCGGATGTCAAGTCCGTGAACTCGGGGTGTCCCCCGTGGAATTGTGGGTAGCCTGGCTCAGACCCCCATTGCTGCAGTCTGTGGTGCTCCTCACACCCCTGTGGTGCACCTCACAGGCCCCTGGCTGCTCACACTGCTGAGTATCGCACAACCTCAAACAGACCATTGTTTGCAGCAAACTACCCAGCCTTCAGAACAGCGACCACGACACCACGCAACCCTGCCAGGGCAATCTCTGCAAGACGTGCCAGATCATCGACGTGGGTACCACCATTACACGCGAGAACACCACCCACCAGGTACGCGGTACATACTCGTGCGACTCAGCCAACGTTTGCAACTCGTGACAATAAGCGATTTTCATTTTCATTTCATTTCAAGCAGGCTTCAAATGAAGTTACTGTGAAAAGCCCCTAGTCGCCACATTCCGGCGCCTGTTTGGGGAGGCCGGTACGGGAATTGAACCGTGCTGCTGGCCTGCCTTGGTCTGCTTTCAAAGCCAGCGATTTAGCCCAGTGTGCTAAACCAGGGGGTACTCTAAATTTATATTTAAAAAAAATAAACGATTGGATTGAGCTGCTGTTTTCTTGTGCCCCCTTTGTGTCCATGTATGTTGAGCCCTTACTATTTGCCTCAATAAACATTTTAAAAAGGGAAGCGATTCTGGAAGCAGGGAGAAAGAACAAGCACAGGTTCCGCTTCTCTGTGGCCGTCGTTAAGCAACCGAGGATTGCCAAACAAAACCCTGGATTGGTTGTTCAACACCGTCAGCCAAGCAGCCTCCCTGCTTCCTGTCATGTGAAAAAGCTGAGCACACGAAGAGGAAGTGTGGGAAGCTGCCTGAAGCTGGTAGTGGAACAGAAGGCTGCCTTATCGGTTGTCTGAGGCTTTCCTGAAGCCAGCCGCCTGTCAAACAGCACTTCCTGCACTCCACATGTTCAGCTGCTCTCGTTTGCAGCTTTAGCCTGGTCGGGGAGCTGGTCGGGGGCACTGCGAGGGAGGTCAATGGAGGAGCCGAGCCCCGCGTCGGCATTCGACAAAGACCCGTTCGACCTGACGGCGGAAGATGTCTACGACATGTCCTACATCATCGGCCGGGATTTATTCAAGCTCAGCGGCGCGGCGGAGGGCCGCACCGTGGCGGAGCTGCAGTACAAGATAATCAGGGTGCTGGAGATATTCGAGGCCTTGGTGGACAAGCAGAGCCTGGCGGCGGAGGCGCTGAGGCTCGAACGCGAGGTGCTGAGGGCGGAGACGGAAAGGCTGCAGGGGGAACTCCGGGAGGCGAGGAGCTGCTCGCCGGCGGAGCAGGCCACCGGTCCGGACAAAACGGCGGCGGACGTTAACGACCCCGACCGGCCGCGCTTCACGCTGCAGGAGCTGAGGGAGGTGTTACAGGAGCGCAACAAGCTCAAGGCTCAGCTGCTAGCTGCGCAAGAGGAACTGGAATGTTACAAGAGAGGGTTAATCGCCGCGAAAGAACCTCAAAACCCAGGAAAGGACACGCCGAGTGCCGGCCGGGAACATGAACGAACCACAGTGAAAAAGCTGTTTGCGCTCAAACAGAGGAAAAATCCTTAAGCTCCAGGTCTTCGAAAGGTTTTGTGGGCATTTACTCATTGTTTTGCTAAACGGAATGACGGTACTCTGGAATAACTGTGCAATGTATTGACACAGAGCGTTTACTTTTCTACACAAACCAAAAAATTGATTTTTGCTCCGTATTAAATGAGGCGATGTGGGCAGCACGGTGGCCTAATGGTTAGCACTGCTGCCTCACGGCGCCGAGGTGCCGGGTTCAATCCAGGCTCTGGGTCGCTGTCCGTGTGGAGTTTGCACATTCTCCCCGTGTCTGCGTGGGTTTCGCCCCCCCCCCCACAACCCAAAAGATGTGCAGGGCGGGTGGATTGGCCAACGCTAAATTGCCCCTTCATTGGAAGCAATTAATTGGATACTCGAAAACATTTTGTTTGTTCAAAATTAGGTGCGTTTGTCTGGCTTTTTCTTTTGTCTAACTGGAGTTGGAATAATAGGGCCAGAAAATGAAACAAAATAGGCTTAATTTCCAAGTCGCCGCGTTTACTCAATGATAAAGGCATAGATGAAGGAGCACGGTGGTTAGCACTGTTGCTTCACAGCGCCAGGGAACCGGTTCGATTCCAGGCTTGGGGTCACTGTCTGTGCGGAGTCTGCACGTTCTCCCCCACATCTCCATGGTTTTCCCTCCGGGTGCTCCGGTTTCCTCCCACAAGTCCCGAAAGACGTGCGTGTTGGGTGAATTGGACATTCTGAATTCTCCCTCCGTGTACCCGAACAGGAGCCGGAATGTGGCGACGAGGGGATTCTCACAGTAACTTCATTGCAGTGTTAATGTGAGCCTACTTGTGACAGTAAAGATTACTGTTATTATAATAGTGCTTATGTTACGAGGCGAATCATTTTTTTATTTTACTTTTTCTTCAAATTTAGAGTACCAATAATTTTTTTCTTTCTAATTAAGGGGCAATTTAGCGTGGCCAATCCACCTAACCCTGCAGATCTTTGGGTTGTGGGGGCGAGACCCATGCGGACACGGAGAAAATGTGCAAACTCCACACGGACAGTGACCCAGGACCGGGGTCGAACCCAGGCCCTCAGCGCTGTGAGGCAGCAGCGCTAACCACTGTGTCACCATGCCGCCCTGAGTTTTAAAAAAATTATCAGTTCACAGGGATGTGGGCGTCGCTGGCTGGGCCCAGTATTTATTGCCCCACCCCCTAATCGCCCCCTTGAGATGGTGGCGGCAGCGTAGTGGTTAGCACTATGGCTTCACAGCGCCAGGGTCCCAGGTTCGATTCCCGGCTTGGGTCCCTGTCTGTGCGGAGTCTGCACGTTCTCCCCCGTGCCTGCGTGGGTTTCCTCCGGGTGCCCTCCCACAGTCCAAAGATGTGGTTAGGTGGATTGGCCGGGCTAAATTGCCTTTAGGTTAGATGGGGTTGCTGGGTTACATGGATAGGGTGGAACGGACATTTTACGGCCTTAGAACATAGAACATAGAACAGTACAGCACAGAACAGGCCCTTTGGCCCTCAATGTTGTGCTGAGCCATGATCACCCTACTCAAACCCACGTATCCACCCTATACCCGTAACCCAATAACCCCCCCCTTAACCTTACTTTTTTTTTAGGACACTACGGGCAATTTAGCATGGCCAATCCACCTAACTCGCACATCTTTGGACTGTGGGAGGAAACCGGAGCACCCGGAGGAAATCCACGCACACAGGGGGAGGACGTGCAGACTCCACACAGACAGTGACCCAGCCGGGAATCGAACCTGGGACCCTGGAGCTGTGAAGCATTTATGCTAACCACCATGCTACCCTGCTGCCCCTTGTCGAGCCAACGCTGCTACTGCCCGAGCCTGTCGACCAAGACAAAATGTTGCGATCGTTTTCAGGAAATGAGCTCACATCACCTTCCCCCAAAACGGCTCCGGGCGACTGAGCATGCCGATGGCAAACTGGAAGAGCTCTAAATCAATAGGAGCCATGTCGTGTGATTAACCTACGGCAACAAATGCGTGTCAGGGTCCGGCGTCTCATTTTCCAATCGCATTCCACTTTTCATCGCATTCCCACATGCTGAGAAAGACAATCTTTGCAAAGTGCCTCTGGCTAATGCCTATCGCTGTAAAGTATACAGCGTTGTGCGTACTGACGGACCAAGTTGTTTTCTGAACAATACATGAATCGATAAATTTTGGCCCTTGCAGCTCTCAATCTCTTGTAGGTGTAATGTCGCTGTAGAGATTAATAAATGCATTTATTATTCAGTAGTCCCTCCTGTCTATAACATGTATTTGAGAGAATTGAGATTGATTTCCGGCTGAGCTGTCACGACTAGATAATGTTTTGCAAGAATTTACGTAGATTTCTTCCCAAACCCCTGCATTTTGTAACACTGAGATGGACTCTGATTGGGGCAGCACGGTGGCGCAGTGGTTAGCGCTGCTGCCTCGCGGTGCCGAGGTCCCAGGTTCGATCCTGGCTCTGGGTGGGGCTGGAGTCTCCGATTCTGAGGCTATGTCCCCCACGCTGGCGTGGGTGGGATCGGTGGTGTTTTACGCCAGAGAAAATGGGGTAAAGCGGCCAAAGATTCCCCGTTTGGCTGGGGGCTCGCAGGGCAGCAGCGTAGAGCACCCCGGCTCGAGCTGCCGTTACGCCCCGGTCCGTTGCCGCGCGCGCGCGTGGCGGGGGAAGGTGACGTGAGCTAGTTTCCAGAAAACGATTGCAACATTTTGCAGGCTCGGGCGGTAGCAGCGTTGGCTCGACAAGGCCGTAAAATGTCCGTCCACCCTATCCCTGTAACCAGCGCCGGCCCTAGGGTTGCTGGCGCCCCGGGCAATCTGAACTTCGGCGCATGGCGAGCACATGGCGCCCCGGGCAACTGCCCGAGTTGCCGGTACCTTGGTACCTTGCCGGTAACCCAGCAACCCCATCTAACCTAAAGGCAATTTACCATGGCCAATCCACCTAACCTGCACAACTTTGTGGGAGGAAACCGGAGCACCCGGAGGGAACCCACGCAGGCACGGAGGGGAGAACGTGCAGACTCTGCACAGACAGGGACCCAAGCCGGGAATCGAACCTGGGACCCTGGAGCTGTGAAGCCATAGTGCTAACCACTACGATGCCGCCACCTTCTCAAGGGGGCGATTAGGGGATGGGGCAATAAATACTGGGCCCGGCCAGCGACGCCGTTGCCGCGCAGCCACGCCGCGCTACGTGGCGGAGGCCGCTCACGGACCCGGCCCGTGAAATAGTGCCCCCTCGTTGGCCGACTCGCGCACCCTGAACCACCCCCCCACATTGCCCCCAGCCCCTGATCAAGACCCCCCCCCGTGCCCGCGGATCGCCCAGCCCCCCCCCCCCTCCCCCCCCCCCCCCCCCCCCCCCCACCACATATTCCTTCCATGACCGGACTGGCTTACAGGCTGTCCACTTTCTCAACTCCTTCCAGGAAGGACATCGGCAGCGTTAACTCTGTACCTCTCGACCTGCTGAGCATTTGCAACATTTCCTGTGTGTTTATTTTGTTGACCGGATTCCGGGACGCTGAAGGGAATTGTACATTGGGTCAGGTAGGTTATAAGGCACCGAAACGGGCCATTCGGCCCGACGAGTCGGTGCTGGTGCCTATGCTCAGCTCTGGCCTCCTCTGCTAACATTAACGTGTTAGTGCGTGCGTTATCACCTGCCCGGATCCTACTGGCTGGGGACAATTGGTTACCCCATGCTCCTTGGGGAATATGAGCTCCCCCAATGAGGGGGGGAGGGGGGCGCGGAGCAATCATTAACAGTGCAGCTCTATACATAGAGCTGGCCAGTGTGGTACCGGCTGGAAAGGGAATCAGTGGTGAACCACTGGCATTGTGTACATATGGTCGTAAATAAAGTTACTTTCTGTTTGACTCCACCAACCCGTGCTGGATTCTTCGTGGCCCTCACAAAGATATGCTGGAGGAATAATACAGTAGTTTGTCTTTTACCTTCAGCAAGTTTATTTTTCATCCAACTCGACAGAGACACAAACTCCCTATAATTTCCCCACAGGGGCCAATAACCATTACCTGTCCATAACCATTAATAAGGCAAAATTGCTTAACAATGTTGTTACACGAGGGAGATATTAGGAAATCGGGTCCAGGAATGAGACCCCAATGTAGCGGGCAATTTCGGGATGAAACCGACAGAGGGAAAATACTGCTAAAATGGAATCAGAGGGATACGCGCATACCTGGATTATCCCAGTCAGACACGTGAGTGGAAATATACAGGATGCCCCCAGATCCATTGTTCTTCGGGACATTCCCTTCTGACCAGCTATTAGCCCATTAGAGTCTTATGGCCTCTTTGTTGGTCAACGGGAGGTCAGTTGCATATCAATAAGATGGCTCTGTTCTTTTGTATAAAAGGGCTATCAAACAGCCAAGATAACGATGATGGGTTCAGGTCTGGACACCCCAGCAGAGAACCTTTGTTCGAGGGGCTGGGCAGGGCTCAGAGATAGAGCATGAGAAGGAATGCTGTTTTGAACAGATAGGGGGAAAGGCTTCAGAAATCGACCGAGAGAAGTGATGAAAGTGCCAACGAGGCAGGCTTTGCAAAAAGGGTTCTGAAAGAACGTCCCTCACAGAAGAAAAATTGCTTCGTAAATGCAAGTATTGCCTTTGCCTGCGTAGATGGCATGAGAGTTACGTGTTTATTTAAAGTAATGTTTAATGGAAACTAATGTGTTACGGTTCAGAAACTACATGTAATCAGTTATCGTTAGGGTTGAAGTTGGAATGTTTAAATAATGTTTACTTTTGCTTTAATAAAGTTTGTTTATAAACTAACCAAGCCCTATTTCTTATATTATCACTCCTGGAACAAATCGATCTTTCAGCGCCTTCTGAAAACTTTATAAAGTTATACACTTGAAGTATAGTGTTCAATTCAGGTCGCCACACTACCAGAAGGATGTGGAGGCTTTAGAGAGGGTGCAGCAGAGATTTACCAGGATGTTGCCTGGTATGGAGGGCATTAGCTATGAGGAGAGGTTGAATAAACTCAGTTTGTTCTCACTGGAACAACGGAGGTTGAGGGGCGACCTGATAGAGGTCTACAAAATTATGAGGGGCATAGACAGAGTGGATAGTCAGAGGCTTTTTCCCAGGTAGAGGGGTCAATTACTAGGGGGCATAGGTCCAAGGCGCGAGGGGCAAGGTTTAGAGGAGATGTACAAGGCATGTTTTTTACACAGAGGGTAGTGGGTGCCTGGAACTCGCTGCCGGAGGAGGTGGTGGAAGCCGGGACGATAGTGACATTTAAGGGGCATCTTGACAAATACATGAATAGGATGGGACTAGAGGGATACGTAAGTGTAGAAGATTTTAGTTTAGACAGGCAGCATGGTCGGCGCAGGCTTGGAGGGCCGAAGGGCCTGTTCCTGTGCTGTACTTTTCTTTGTTCTTTGTTATGGCTCTGGTTCACCACTATTAAGAGCTGTCCAGGCGACCGTAACAATGTAATTAAAGCATGCTTTGCTGACACACTGACATCCTCCAACCTCTCCTCGGCTAAACCTCATAACTCGCTATTCTCTTCTCCATCATACATAGAACATAGAACATTACAGCGCAGTACAGACCCTTCGGCCCTCGATGTTGTGCCGACCTGTGAAACCTCTCTGAAGCCTATCTACACTATTCCCTTATCGTCCATATGCCTATCCGATGACCATTTGAATGCGTTTAGTGTTGGCGAGTCCACTACTGTTGTAGGCAGGGCATTCCACGCCCTTACTACTCTCTGAGTAAGGAACCTACCTCTGACATCTGTCCTATATCTAGCCCCCTCAATTTAAAGCTATGTCCCCTCGTGCTGGACATCACCATCCGAGGAAAAAGGCTCTCACTGTCCACCCTATCTAATCCTCTGATCATCTTGTATGCCTCAATTAAGTCACCTCTTAACTCTCTAACGAAAACAGCCTCAAGTCCCTCAGCCTTCCCTCATAAGATCTTCCCTCCATACCAGGCAACATCCTGGTCCTTGGGCCCTGGTAAATACACTTCCCCCCCTTTCAATGCATCGTGCTGTTCGCTTCAACCACTCTGGTAGTGAGTTCACATTCTTGCCGCTCTCTGGGTAAGGTTTCTACTGAATTCCCTGCTGGATTTCTTGGTGACGATCTTATGCTGATGGCCTCCAGTTCATGTTCTAACCTCACAAGAGGAAGCATTCTCTCCGTGTCTACTCTTATCAAAACCTTTCGGAATTTTCAACAGCTCCGTCAGGTCACCCTCAGCCTTAAGGAAGAGGAGTCCAAGCCTGTCAGTCCTTTCCTATTTAAAAAAATAAATAAATTTAGAGTACCCAATTCTTTTTCCAATTAAGGGGGCAATTTAGCATGGCCAATCCACCCGCCCTGCACATCTGTGGGTTGAGGGGGCGTGACGCACGCAGACAAGGGGAGAATGTGCAAACTCCACAGGGACAGTGACCCGGGGCCGGGATTCGAACCCGGGTTCTCGTGCGCCGTGAGGCAGCGCCGCCAACCACTGCGCCGCCCTGCCAATCCTTTTCTGAGGCGGCACAGTGGTTGGCACTGCTGCCTCGCGGCTCCAGGGATTCGGCCTCGATTCCGGCCTCGGGTGGCTGTGTGGTTCGCACGTTCCCCCCCCCCCCCCCCCCCCCACCCACCCACCGTGTCTGCGTGGGTTTTCCTCCGGGTGCTCCGGTTTCCACCCACAGTCCAAAGATGTGCAGGTGAGGTGGGTTGGCCACGATCAATGCCCGGGGTCACGGGGACGGGGATGGAGAGTGGGCCCAGGTAGAGTGCTCTGTCGGAGGTTCGGCTCACACTCGATGGGCCAAATGGCCTCCTTCTGCACTGTAGCGATTCCATGGATTGGCGTACCCACACATTTCTGGTCCCATCATTGTAAAAGAAGAGTTGCGGATTTCTTTACCGCAGCAGAGGGCGAAATGCGCTGGGCCGTAATGTCTGCTCCAGGCAGAGGTGGAGAGTTTTTAATTAGTCGGGAATCGAGGGTTGTGGAGGTAAGGCGGGAGAGTTGGGGATTATCACATCAGATGTCACAATCTCACTGAATGGCAGAGCAGACTCGATGGGCCAAATGGCCGACACCTGCTCTTATGGAGAAGTAGAACTGGAGACCCCCACCGATGTCTGGCTGTCGGACATGGCAAGCTTTCTCGGCTTGGAAAACAATCAAGTTGGCCTTACGAGGATCACTCTCGGGGTTCGCCCGGAGGTGGCAACCATTCATCGACTTCTTCACGGGGAACTAATCGTCAGCGGGGGGGGGGGGGAGGTTAGAATAGTGTAGAGTAGGGGGGAAGAATAGGCGGGTCTATCTGCGAGAATGGTACTGTTATTTGCACTGTTTTCTGTAAGTGGTATCTGCACACTAACGTATATTGTTACTGTTTACAGTGCCAAAAATACCTCAATAAAATTGTCTGTTAAAAAAAAAGAACTGGAGACCCCCTCAGCCACCCCTCGTCCCCTCCAAACAACAGAACCTTCCCCCCCCTTACTTTCTGGCTGAAAGGTCATACGAGGAACATTTCACCCTACAGAGAGCACTGATGGACCTTCTCCTCCGAGCTCGTTCTTTCAATAATAACAATCTTTATTAGTGTCACAAGTAGGCTCACATTAACACTGCAGTGAAGTTACTGTGAAAAGCCCCTCGTCGCCACATTCCGGCGCCTGTTCGGGTACGCGGAGGGAGAATTCCGAATGTCCAATTCACCCGACAAGCACACAGGGCTAAATCGCTGGCTTTGAGAGGAGGCCAGCAGCACGGTTCGATTACCGTAACAGCCTCCCCGAACAGGCGCCGGAATGTGGCGACTAGGGGCTTTTCACAGTAACTTCATTTGAAGTCTACTCGTGACAATAAGCGATTTTCATTTCATTTCATTTCTTTCGGGACTTGCGGGAGGAAACCGGAGCGCCTGGAGGAAACCCACGCAGACACGGGGGGGGGGGGGGGGAGAACGTGCAGACTCCGCGCAGTGGCCCAAGCCCGGGAATCGAACCCGGGTCCCTGGCGCTGTGAAGCAACAGTGCGAGCCGCTGTGCTCCCCGTGCCGCCCGACAAGCGTCAGCAACATATGACTCACCTTCAGCCAGGTCTTTCCACGTTGGAATCTCATCCAGGGTGACATATTGTCCGGCTCTGTAGTATCTGCGTCTTTCTGGGCGGTCAATTTTCTCCAGGTGCTCTTCGTGCGAGAGAGAGAGAAAAACAAACAAAAGAGGTTCTGTGTTTGTGACCCTGATGGTACCTCTTTCTGCAGAGGCCTATTAGGCTGGAGAACGGCAGCTTATCATCCTCAAAGGGCATCAGTGAAGCAGATGAGTTTTTAAGATTTGATTTTGATTTGATTTATTATTGTCACATGTATTAGCATACAGTGAAAAGTATTGTTTCTTGCAGACAATGCATACCGTCCATAGGGAAGGAAGGAGAGACTGCAGAATATAATGTTACAGTTATAGCAAGGGTGTAGAGAAAAGATCAACTCAATACGAGGTGGGTCCAGTCAAAAGTCTGATGGCAGGAGGGAAGAAGCTGTTCTTGAGTCGGTTGGTACGTGACCTCAAACTTTCGTCTCTTTTTCCTGACGGAAGGAGGTGGAAGAGAGTACGGCCGGGGTGCGTGGGGCCCTTAATTATGCTGCCTTTCCCGAGGCAGCGGGAATTGTAGACAGAGACGATGGATGTGAGGCTGGTTTGCCAGATGGACTGGGCTACATTTACGACTGTTTGTAGTTTCCTGCAGTCTTGGGCAGAGCAGGATCCATACCAAGCTGTGATACAGCCAGAAAGAATGCATCTGTAGAAGTTGGTGAGAGTCGTAAGTGACAAGCCAAATTTCCTTTGGAAAGGGAAGAAGGTGTCACCATAGTGACACTTCCAAATTTCCGAGGGTGGGGGAAATCCCCTAGTTGCCACACTCCGGCGCCTGTTCGGGTACACAGAGGGAGAATTCAGAATGTCCAATTCACCCAACAAGCACGTCTTTCGGGGACTTGTGGGAGGAAACCGGAGCGCCCGGAGGAAACCCAGAAAGAATGCTTTCCATGGTGCATCTGTAGAAGTCGGTGAGAGTCGTAGCTGACATGCCATTGGTTACCATTGATGACACCGCCTGTTTATTGAAGAATTTAATCCGGAACTACATTTAAATTCGCCTCCCCCCCCCCCCTCTCCCCCCCCCTCTCCCCCCCTCCCCCCCCTCCCTCCCTCCCTCCCTCCCCCCCCACCCCCCTCCCTCCCTCCCCCCCTCCCCCCTCCCCCCCCTCCCTCCCCCCCCCTCCCCCCGCTCCCCCTCCCCCCCCTCCCCCCGCTCCCCCCGCTCCCTCCCCCCCCCTCCCTCCCCCCCGCCTCCCCTCCTCCCAGTTTCTGTGGCGGGATTTGAACTCACGCATCATCAGTCCGGGAGCCACTATGTCAACCTAACCCCTGAACGCGAAGGCAGAGTGGCCACACATTGTAATGTCTCAATCCTGCCCTCACCTCACAGCCCTCACCCCCACCCCAAACTTTGTTAACTTAAATTGCAAATGGGGAGCAGGAAAATGGTAAGCCACGCATGGACATGATCAGTGGCTGTATTTCAATACTCTTCGAAATCCCTGTGATTGGAGTTGGTGCTTTTTGCCCCTGCTACACTCCCCCCCCCCCCCCCCCCCCCCCCCCATAGCTGTGACCGTAAACTATTTTGAATGTTAGAATCCCAGCGTGCGCAGGGAGGCACGGCGGCGCAGCGGTTAGCACTGCTGCTGCTTCACGGCGCCGGAGATTGGATCCCGGCACCTGGGTTACCGTCCGTGTGGAGTTTGCGCGTCCTCCCCCGGGTCTGCGAGAGTTCCCACCCCCCCCCCCCCCCCCCCCCTCCCCCATCCCTCCCGACCCCAAAAGGATATGCAGGAGAGGTGGGTCGGCCACGATAAACTGGCCCCTGAATTGGAATTGTCTTTTTTTTTAATCTGATTATGTACATCCCCCCCCCCCCCCCCCTTCCCCACCCCACCCCACCCCCCGCCCCGGCTAAGTACCAGACGACCGTTGTGGTGGAATATTCTCACTTAGCATCTGGCGATAAATATTCCGCAACTTTGGCTGCAGCAAGGTTGGGAGCACATTGGTGGTTTTGTAAATCTTTGCTGAGGTGCTGTTTATGGTTTATCTTGGAACTGAGAAACACGGTGGGGAGGGTTACCCCGGCTTCCCAGCCGCATGTTTCTTGGCCGAATCTGAATTCCCATCAAAGGCTCCCCACGCGGCCGGGGAAACTCGCGGGGAGGGGGTGCGCCACCGGCAGGGGGCCTGGAGAATATATGTGTCGGAAGAGAGGAATTGAGATGAAGTGTGTTCCTGCCCGACTTCCGTAAACTATGAACAGCCTCCGAGCAAGGCAGGGAAGGAGGTTAACGGGCCAAGGAGCGGTCATTCCAAAGATGTGCAGGTTGGGTGGATTGGCCATGACAAATTGTCCAAAATTCTATGATTAACCTAGGACAAAAGTTCGGCGCAACATCGTGGGCCGAAGGGCCTGTTCTGTGCTGTATTTCTCTATCTATCTATTCGTTTTAAGTCCTATTTTATTTTCCACTCCACATCTGGGATCTCTCCGCCCTCCCATTGATTCTGTCTCCGCCTCCCGCTGCCTCAGGAAGGCAGGCAGCATTGTCAGAGACCCCCTCCCACCCAGGCTTTGCCCTCTTCCAGACCCTTCCATCAGGCAGAAGTCTGAAGACCCGCACATCCAGACATAGGAACAGCTTCTTCCCCACGGCTACCAGACTCCTCAACGACTCCCCCCTCGGACTGATCTATTCCCTGTAAGAACACTATTCACGACGCCCTATGCTGCTCTTGCTCATGTATCTGCTTTGTTTGGCCCCTTGTTCCGCACTGTAATTTTCATAGAATTTACAGTGCAGAAGGCGGACATTCGGCCCATCGAGTCTGCACCAGCTCTTGGTCATGTATTTTGCTTTGTTTGGCCCCTTGTTCCGCACTGTAACCAATCACTGTTTGTCGATGTACCATTTGTCAATGTGCACTGTTGAATATTCTTTTTTGTCTACTATATACGACGTACTGTGTACGATTCTTTGGCAGCAGAAAAATACTTTTCACTGTACTTCGGAACATGTGACAATAAATCAAACCCAATACCGTGTACATATTTGGTCTTATTATTTGAAGAAGCTAGCTGCGGTTAAGAGCAGTCCGCTCGACCCATTCCTGAGCAACTTTTTGAAAATAAATTTAGAGTAGCCAATTCATTTTTTCCCAATTCAGGGGCAATTTAGCGTGGTCAATCCATCACTGCGCCACCTTGCCGTTCTTGGGATGAGGAACCTACCTTATGAAGGAAGGTGGAACTGGTTAGAACATAGAACATACAGTGCAGAAGGAGGCCATTCGGCCCATCGAGTCTGCACCGACCCACTTAAGCCCTCACTTCCACCCTATCCCCGTGACCCAATAACCCCTCCTAACCTTCTTGGTCACTAAGGGAGATCTATCACGGCCAATCCACCTAACCCGCACGTCTTTGGATTGTGGGGGGGAAACCGGAGCACCCGGAGGAAACACACGCAGACACGGGGAGAACGTGCAGACTCCGAACAGCCAGTGTCCCAGCAGGGAATCGACCCTGGGACCCTGGCGCTGTGAATCCATGGTGCTATCCGCTTGTGCTACCGTGCTGCCCTAGGTCTGTGACCCGCTCCCGTCAGGAGTTCAGAAGAACAAGAATTGATCTTACTGAAACATGGAAGATCCTGAGGGGACTTGACAGGGTGGATATCAGCAGTATGGACCCATTCGTGGGGGCGATCAGGATGAGGGGACACAGAAAGAATACCAGGGAGATTTGAAACGGCAGCAAAAAATATTTTCACAAAGAAAATTTGAAATGCCGACGAAAATATTTCAAAAAATATATAATTCCAGGGAGATGGAGAAGGTGATCCAGGAGGAGGGGGTTTTAACGAAGGGGATGAAAAGACCAGATTCTGTGGCCCCCAAGGGCAATTCCACCGTTGCCCGTGGATTTCACGGACTGAGAAACACGCGGCTAGAAGGCCAGAGGATCCGTCCGATTTTCTTCCCTCCGAGGGCCGTCGGTATGTGGAATTCTCTCCCCCACCGAATGCACTCGAGGCTGGGTCACAGAGCAGGGTTAGACTAGCCGATCTAAAGGGGCTGGTGGGTTGTCAAGGGCTGATGAGTGGACAGACAGGGAAAATGGAGTTGAGACCTCAACCAAATCAGATGTGATTTTATTCAATGGGCCGAATGGCCTCACTCGTGCTCCCATGTTCCGGAGTTTAACAGTCCCCGGCCGGTTCTGCCCTTTTATTGTAGAGTAGTAATACGATGGTCATGTTTATTAATAATAATAATCTTTGAGTGTCACAAGTGGGCTTACTAAACACTGCAATGACGTTACTGTGAAAATCTCCTCGTCGCCACATTCCGGCGCCTGTTCGGGTACACGGAGCGAGAATTCAGAATGTCCAATTCACCCGACAAGCACGTCTTTCGGGACTTTGTGGGAGGAAACCGGAGCGCCCGGAGGAAATCCATGCAGACACGGCGGGGAGAACGTGCAGACTTCGCACAGACAGTGACCCCAAGCCGGGAATCGAACCCGAAGACCTTGGCGCTGTGAAGCAAACGTGCTAACCACCGTGCTACCGTGCTAACTGCTGAACACAAGCCGTTTGTAAATGCGCAAGAAGGCGACGGCGGACGGATTCATTCCACACAGTTGACACCTGGAGACAGATAGTGACAGCAGTTACTGTGAAACCGAATGGCAAACATTGGTGGGAAATGACGGCCAATAATGCTGACCTCCTGCACATCACCCATTTCCAAAACCTCACCATGACTTTCCGGTCTCTTAAGCGTCAATCTCTGAAATTCCCTCCCCTCCTCTTGAAAGATGCTCCTTAAAACCTGCCCCGTCGACCAAAGATTTGGTCAAATATCTCTACCATGTACCTCGGTGCCAAAGGTTGGAGTTTGCGAAAGTCAATTGGACTGTTGCTTGGCGAGGACTAGTTTCCAGGGCTTATAGTCTCCTTCTGCGTTGACATGTTCTCAGGCTCCTACAAACTGCACCTGGTGGAATATATTTCTACAGCTCCCAGCACTATCTCGTCAGTAACTTTCCAGGGTGGCACAGTGACGCAGTGGTTAGCACTGCTGCCTCACGGCACCGAGGACCTGGATTCGATACCGGCCCCGGGTCACTGTCCGTGTGGAGTTTGCGCATTCTCCCTGTGTTTGCGTGGGTTTCGCTCCCACAACCCAAAGATGTTCAGGGTAGGTGGATTGGCCGCGCTAAATTGCCTCTCAATTGGAAAAAAAATAATTGGGTACTCTAAATTTATATTTAAAAAGAAAGTCAACAACTTATGGACGGCACGGTAGCACAGTGGTTAGCACCTCCAGGGTCCCAAGTTCAATTCCCGGCTTGGGTCACTGTCTGTGAGGAGTCTGCACGTTCCTCCCCATGTCTACGTGGGTTTCCTCCGGGTGCTCCGGTTTCCTCCCACAGTCCAAAGATGTGCAGGTTGGGTGGATTGGCCATCCTAAATTGCCCTTAGTGTCCAAAAAGGTTCGGTGGGGTTACTGGGTTGTGGGCCTAGCGTGGAGGTGTGGGCTTGTGTGGGGCGCTCTTTCCAAGGGCCGATGCGGACTCGATGGGCTGAACGGCCTCCGTCTGCACTGTACATTCTATGAGGCTGTGATAACTTTGTGATCAAACCTATAGTGCTTTTCCGAGACTTGGCCAAGATGGAAAAGGAAGAGGGGTGTTTGAATCAGATTGAAGGCGCGATATAAACGCACACCACAATATGGCAGTGTAACATTGGTTGTGAGGAAGAATCTTAATGTCGGATAAACTTTTACAAAGTGCTTTCATTCGCTCCCAACCTATTCAAAACAATGAAATGAAAATGGCTTATTGTCACAAGTAGGCTTCAAATGAAGTTACTCTGAAAAGCCCCTAGTCGCCACATTCTGGCGCCTGTTCGGGGAGGCTGGTACGGGAATTGATGCTGCTGGCCTGCCTTGGTTTGCTTTAAAAGCCAGCTATTTAGCCCAGTGTGCTAAACCAGCCCAGAGGGATAAAATTGAAAGTTGGGCCTTTCCCAGGAGCAGACCTGGTCAACCGGCGAGGTTAACGAGAACGTTTCCAGGGATGAGCAACTTCAGTTACGAGGATAGATTGGAGAGCCTGGGACTGATCTCCTTGGGGAGAAGAGGGCTGAGGGGAGATTTGATACAGATGTTCAAAATTATGTGGGGGAGGGGGGTTTGGGTGGAACAGAGTAGATGGGGAGAAACTGTTCCCGAAGAGGGCACAGGTTTGCAAAAGAAGAAAATGTGACATGAGAAAAAAACCTTCATACGCAGCGAGTAGGTTGGGTGTGGAATGCACTGCGTCAAATGCGTTCAAGAGTGCGTTAGACGATTATTTGAAGAGAAGCAGTTCAATCGATGCATTCAAAAGAGTGCTAGATGATTATTTGAACAGAAACAATGTGCAGACGGGGGGGGGGGTGAAGGCAGGGGAACAGCACGAAATTCATTTGGCGAACGCGATGGGCCGAATGGACCCTTCTACGCCATAACAATGCCGTGACTCTGTGAGGACGACGGTGCGGGCAAGATGAAAACGCGGCGGCAAGGAAAACTCCGAACGCGACGTCGGGTGTTGAAGGTGAATCTGCAATCGGGCAGCACTTGCTGAACAACCCCAGAGTGCGCCAAGGATTACGTTAACAATGTAACATTGCAGTCGGGCTCGCAACGTGGCTCACTTTCGCCTCTGAGAAACTGCGTCCAGTCACGCATATATGGGCTTGTCCTGCGCAAACAGAAAGAACAGGACCAAGCATTGCCTCTTTTTTTTGGTAATTAAAAAAAACCTGACGACAGGGACAGGATTGAACGAGCACCCCAGTTCGTGTTTTCAGGCAGGATGGGACGGGTGGACAGCGGGATCTCCCACCCCGCCGTCAGCTGCGCCCCTCAATGCCGGTGGGACCGGGATTTCCCGCCGGCGCGAGCAGCCGGTAAATCCCACCCTCGTCGCCAGATAATAATAATAAAAGCAATCTTTTATTGTCAGAAATATGAAGTTACTGTGAAAATCCCCTAGTCACCACATTCCGGCGCCTATTCGGGGAGGCCGGTACGGGAATTGAACCCGCGCTGCTGGCCTTGTTCTGCCTCACGAACCAGCAGTCTAGCACACTGAGCTAAACCAGCCCACCGGCAGCGCCTCAGCCAACCAGAGATGACACGCCGACCGATCAGGGAACCGATCCTCATCCCTCCCTCGGAAATTTGGCATTCTTGTGTTTGTCCCAACGCTGGAGGTTTACCACCCTGGCGAAGTCTGAGCTTTTTTTTTTCAGCAATAGGTGTAGACTGAAGTGTTTGATGTGTGTGGGGGCTGCAGTGACACTTACTTTTGGCCACTTTCCAGTCGGTGCTGGGGCGAGCGGAGTGAAAGTCCTCGGGGCTCATGGCGCCGGTGGCCGCCTCGCTCGTCGGCACCGAGTGCGGGGGGCGTGTCCCGCCGGCAGCCAGCCAGCGCGCAGGCGCGGGGCCGCCGCCTCGGCCGGCAACGAGCCAGCGCGCAGGCGCGGGGCCGCCGCCTCGGCCGGCAACGAGCCAGCGCGCAGGCGCGGGCCCGCCGCCAACGCCGGCCGACCGTTGGCCCGGCCGCGCGCCCCAGGCCGACGCCCTCCGCGCCTGCGCCAAGGCCCGCCCGCCCCAGCGCAGCAGGCGGCTCCGCCCGAGCCCGGATGCCATTCTCTCCATCGCTTCTTCTCACGCCGAGCTGCCGCTCCGTCCAGCCCGTTGGAAAATGTTGTGATTTTGCACCTCCCCCGAAGCACTACCGGGGCATCGGGTCCCGCCCAAGAGGATGGGCCAATCAGAGCGGGGGGCGGTGACCTCCGCGCGCGGGGCCTTCTGGGATCTGTAGTCCATCCATTGAAGGAGTCCACATAATAATGATAATTTAACCAGAATGGAACAAAGTCCAGAACTCTGGCTTCTACACGAGCATTTCCAAACTCCGCTCTTGAAAAACACACCTTAAAGGAACGGTACATGGAGTGGTACAGCGATAACAAGCCTACCGTACCAGCCTCCCCGAACAGGTGCCAGAATGTGGCGACTAGGGGCTTTTCACAGTAACTTCATTTGAAGCCTACTTGTGACAATAAGCGATTTTCATTTTCTTCATTTCCTCAATCTCTCCCTCCAGCAAAACTAAACAGTAGCAATTGACTTCAGGAAGCAAAGTACTGTATACCCCCACCCCCGTCAGCATCAACGGGGCCCAGGTGGTGATGGTTGACAGATTCAAATTCCTAGGGGTGCACATCACCAACAATCTGTCCTGGTCCACCCACGCCGGCGCTACCACCAAGAAAACCCAACGGCGCCTATGCATCCTCAGGAAACTAAGGAAATTCGGCATGTCCACATTGACTCTTGCCAACGTTTACAGATGCGCCATAGAAAGCATCCTATCTGCCTGCATCACAGCCTGGTATGGCAACTGCTCGGCCCAGGACCGCAAGGAACTTCAGAGAGTCGTGAACACAGCCCAGTCCATCAGACGAACCTGCCTCCCATCCATTGACTCCGTCTACACCTCCCGCTGCCTGGGGAAAGCGGGCAGCAAAATCAAAGCCCCCTCCCACCCGGCTTACTCACTCTTGCAACTTCTTCCATCGGGCAGGAGATACGAAAGTCTGAGAACACGCACGGACTGACTGAAAATTAGCTTCTTCCCCGCTGTTACCAGACTCCTAAATGACCCTTTTATGGACTGACCTGATTAGTACTACACCCCTGCATGCTTCACCCTATGCCGGTGTCCATGTAGTTACATTGTTGTACCTTGTGTTGCCCTATTATGTATTTTCTTTTATTCCCTTTTCTTTTAATGTACTTAATGATCTGTTTGAGCTGCTCGCAGAAAAATAATTTTCACTGTACCTCGGTACATGTGACAATAAACAAACCCAATCCAATCCAATAATCCTGCTTTCTCCCCAAAGACTTTGATCCCATTATTCCCAAGTGCTGTATCTAGCCGCCTCTCGAATATATTCAATGTTTTTGCATCAGCTACTTCCTGTGGCAATTCTCGTGGCGGCACAGTGGTTAGCACTGGGGCTGTGGCGCTGAGGGCCCGAGTTCGAATCCCGGCCCTGGGTCACTGTCCGTGTGGAGTTTACACATTCTCCCCATGTCTGCATGTGGGTCTCGTCCCCACAATCCAAAGATGTGCAGGTCAGGTGGATTGGCCACGCTAAATTGCTCCTTAATTGGAAAAAAATAATAATTGGGTACTCTAAATTTATTTTTAAAACAACGATTTCAATCTCTCCTTTCACTGTTCCTCTGTCTTCGATCATCACATGAATTCAAGCTTCCACATAATGTCTCAGGTCCCCCAAAGAACATTGATGCTTCACAGCCTGTATGAAGGTATCACCAGTATTTACACCTGCTGTCTGCTTTCCCGCTTTCGAAATCTGGTCACTGCAGGTTGTTCTTTCACTCAGGACACTTTCTCCGCCTTTTACTTGAATCCTCCTGAACATAACTTTGTTCAACTTCTGATTCTTCGTTCCTTTATCTGGTACTTCTCCTTCATTCCCTGGTTTGTACAGCTATCTGCTCTTGAGCTTCTGGGACTTCTTTCTGCCCCCTTACTCCATTGGCTTGCCTCTCTTGTCAGCTTTTGGTGTGAGACCTGCTTTCATCTCGATAACCTGGCTCCAACTGAGGCACATTTCAGCGTGGGGCCCCTGGTTTCTGAGCAATAGCCTCATCTCATCTCTGCTTGTTTTCATGTCGTAAACCCTTTCATGACAATGGGGGCACAGTTTAAAGTGAAACCAAAAGGCCTTTGATTCACATGAGCTAACTAAAATTTCAACTTCTCCAGAAACGCAAAATGGGCCGGTTTAGCTCAGTGGGCTAGACAGATGGTTTGAAATGCAGAACAAGGCCAGCAGCGCGGGTTCAATTCCCTTACCGGCTTACCCGAACAGGCACCGGAATGTGGCGACGAGGGGCTTTTCACAGTAACTTCGTACTTGTGACAATAAGCGATTATTATATTATTATTCAATTAAATTTCCTTAATGCTATACCCTGTTTCTCATATTCAAAAATACAAATATAGATCACTTCAAACAACCTCTTTCCCGATGACATGAAGCTACACTTCAGATTTGGCGCACAGTATGCACTCAGTTACGCAAACTGAATGTTGTCGGTGCAGACCCGATGGGCTGAAGGGACTGTATTATTCCCTGATTTCATTAATGACGGTAGTTAGATACACAGAAGGTACAGGGCAGCACGGTGGTGCAGTGGTTAGCACTGCTGCCTCACGGCGCCGAGCACCCGGGTTCGATCACGGGCCCGGGTCACTGGCCGTGGGGAGTTTGCATATTGTCCCCGTGTTTGCGTGGGTCACACCCCCACAACCCAAAGATGTGCAGGGTTAGGTGGTGGATTGGCCATGCTAAATTGCCCCTTTATTGGGATTTTTAAAAAAACAAGATACACAGCAAGTAGCAAAACCAAAATGCTTCAAAAGCGCAGAAGAAGCCGTACCGATAATAATAATCTATTATTGTCACAAGTAGGCTTACATTAACACTGCCATAAAGTTACTGTGAAAATCCCCTCGTCGCCACATTTCGGCGCCTGTTCGGGTGCACGGAGGGAGAATTCAGAATGTCCAATTCACCCAACAAGCACGTCTTACGGGGACTTGTGGGGGGAAACTGGAGCGCCCGGAGGAAACCCACGCAGACACGGGGTGAACGTGTAGATACCGCACAGACAGTGACCCGAGCCGGGAATCGAACCCGGGACCCTGGCGCTGTGAAGCAGCAGTGCTAACCAGTGTGCTACCGTGCCGCCCAATATTCCCTTTTTTTGTGTGTGGGATCTTGCTGTGCACTTACACCACTACAAGCTACTCGCTTCGTTGAAACGCTTCATGGGGCCGTGAGGGTTGGGGAATACAACTCATTCGCTCAACGTGGCAGCAAACCCCCAAAGTTTTTCTGGAGGGACGCAAATGAGGGGGTTGGCAGAACCTGAGGTCAATTAAAACCATTTTTAAAAATGGACACAAAGTTGTGATTTTATTTTTGCATATGTTTTATGATTTGCCACGCCGCGCACCCAGCCAGGTGTGCAGTTGGAATTGCAGTTTGCAATTCATCTATGGGGACCCTTGAGGACCCAGGTTGAATGGACACCCTCGGCCCAGTTCCCGGAAGTGCCACCCTCGGCTGATTGACGGCCGCTGGGGCCAACCGGCGGTGGCCGGAAGGGTTCCGCCGGCCAATCGCAGGCCTCTCCATGGCCGGAGGCGGGTCCGGGCTGCTGTCCGTGCGTCACGGGGAGGGGGGGGCGGGACCTGCGCGCCGTGATTGATGGCCCAGCCGACCAATCGGAACGGAGACCTACCTGGCCCAGTGACCAACGGGGACGGGGAGTGACGGACGGGCCGGCCGGGCCAATGGGAGGCGGTCGGCGGGGCGGGGCTTCCGGCGAGAGTTCTGGTAAGTTCCAGAAGGCGCATGGTGGTGAGCTGCTGGAGCTGCTGATGGAGCTGGGGAAGGTAAGACAGGGGGAGAGGGGAAAGGGAGAAGGGGGAGAGGGGAAAGGGAGAAGGGGGAAGGGGAGGGAAAGGAAAGGGGGAGAGTGAGAGAGAATGGGGGGGGGGAGAGAAACTCCTTTAATCACACCCCCCACCACCAGATCCCCCCCCACCACCAGATCCCCCCCACCACCAGATCCCCCACCACCACCAGATCCCCCCCCCACCACCAGATCCCCCCACCACCAGATCCCCCACCACCACCAGATCCCCCCCCACCACCAGATCCCCCCACCACCACCAGATCCCCCCCACCACCACCACCAGATCCCCCCACCACCAGATCCCCCCACCACCACCAGATCCCCCCACCACCAGATCCCCCACCACCACCAGATCCCCCACCACCACCAGATCCCCCATCACCAGATTCCCCCCACCAGATTCCCCCACCACCAGATTCCCCCCACCACCAGATCCCCCACCACCACCAGATCCCCCCCCCCCACCAGATTCCACCACCACCAGATCCCCCACACTAGACCCCCAACCAGATTCCCCCCATCACCAGATCTCCCCACCACCAGATTCCCCACCACTAGATCCCCCACACTAGACCCCCAACCAGATTCCCCCCATCACCAGATCACATCACCAGATCTCCCCCCACCACCAGATTCCCCACCCACTTACCAGATCTCCCACCCACCTACCAGATCTCTCCCCCCACCAGATTCCACACACCCACCAGATTCACTCCCCAAACCCACCAGATTCACTCCCCAAACCAGCCCCCCACCCACCAGATTCCCACCACCACCACCAGATTCCCACCACCGCCACCAGATTCCCTCCCACCCACCAGATTCCCACCCACCCACCAGATTCCCACCACCACCAGATTCCCACTCACCCACCAGATTTCCACCGCCACCAGATTTACCCTCCCCCACCAGATTCTCTTCCCCCCATCCCACCAGACCCCCCCACCAGATTCCCCCACCACCAGATTCTCTCCCCCCCATCCCACCAGACCCCCCTCACCAGATTCTCTCCCCCACCAGACCCCCCTCACCAGATTCCCACCACCACCAGATTCTCCCCCCCACCACCAGATCCCCCCACCAGATTCCCACCCCTACCACCAGATTCCCACCCCTACCACCAGATTCCCACCCCTACCACCAGATTCCCCCCCACCACCAGATTCCCCCCCACCAGATTCCCACCCCCACCACCAGATTCCCACCACCACCACCAGATTCCCCCCACCACCAGATTCCCACCCCCACCGCCAGATTCCCCACCACCAGATTCCCCACCACCAGATTACCACCATCACCAGATTTACCTTCCCCACCAGATCCCCCCTCCCACCAGATTCCCCCCCATCAGATACCCTCCTCTCACCAGATTCCCCCCCCACCACCACCAGATTCCCCCCCCCACCACCACAGAGTCCCCCCACCCGATTTACCACCTCCACCAGATTCCCCTCACCCCCCCCCCAGATTTCCCCCCACCAGCGTCTCTTCTCCCCACCCCCAGATTTCCCCCCACCAGATTCTCTTCTCCCCCCCACCATATTCCTCCCTCCCACCAGATTCCGCCCCCCGTTCCAGATCCCTCCCCCCCTTCCAGATCCCTTCCCCCCCTTCCAGATCCCTTCCCCCCCCTTCCAGATCCCTTCCCCCCCCTTCCAGATCCCTTCCCCCCCCTTCCAGATCCCTTCCCCCCTCCTTCCAGATCCCTTCCCCCCTTCCAGATCCCTTCCCTCCCCCCTTCCAGATCCCTTCCCTCCCCCCTTCCAGATCCCTTCCCTCCCCCCTTCCAGATCCCTTCCCTCCCCTTCCAGATCCCTCCCCCCTTCCAGATCCCTCCCCCTTCCAGATCCCTCCCCCCCCCTTCCAGATCCCTCCCCCCCTTCCAGATCCCTCCCCCCCCTTCCAGATCCCTCCCCCCCTTCCAGATCCCTCCCCCCCCTTTCCAGATCCCTCCCCCCCTTTCCAGATCCCTCCCCCCTTTCCAGATCCCTCCCCCCCTTTCCAGATCCCTCCCCCCCTTTCCAGATCCCTCCCCCCTTTCCAGATCCCTCCCCCCCTTTCCAGATCCCTCCCCCCCCCTTTCCAGATCCCTCCCCACCTTTCCAGATCCCTCCCCCCCCATTCCAGATCCCTCCCCCCCTTTCCAGATCCCTCCCCCCCCTTTCCAGATCCCTCCCCCCCTTTCCAGATCCCTCCCCCCCTTTCCAGATCCCTCCCCCCCTTTCCAGATCTTTCCCCTCCTTTCCAGATCCCTCCACCCCCTTCCAGATCCCTCCCCCCCTTCCAGATCCCTCCTCCCTTCCAGATCCCTCCCCCCCCTTCCAGATCCCTCCCCCCCCCCTTCCAGATCCCTCCCCCCTTCCAGATCCCTCCCCCCCTTCCAGCTCCCTCCCCCTTCCAGATCCCTCCCCCCCTTCCAGATCCCTCCCCCCCCCTTCCAGATCCCTCCCCCCTTCCAGATCCCTCCCCCCTTTCCAGATCCCTCCCCCCTTTCCAGATCCCTCCCCCTTTCCAGATCCCTCCCCCTTTCCAGATCCCTCCCCCCCTTTCCAGATCCCTCCCCCCCCTTTCCAGATCCCTTCCCCCCTTTCCAGATCCCTTCCCCCCTTTCCAGATCCCTTCCCCCCTTTCCAGATCCCTCCCCCCCCTTTCCAGATTCCTCCCCCCCTTTCCAGATCCCTCCCCCCCTTTCCAGATCCCTCCCCCCTCCCAGATCCCCCCAACCAGATTCCCCCCAGATTTCCCCCCGCAGATTCCCTCCCCTTCCCCCCTGATTCCCTCCCCTTCCCCCCCAGATTCCCTCCCCCCGCAAATCCCCCCTCCCACCCAGATCCCCCTCCTGCAAATCCCCCCTCCCGAACCCCCCCCCAGGTCCCTCATCCCCCGCTGATCTCCCCCCTCCCAAACTCCCCCGAAACCCCCCAGTTCCCCCCACCCCGATTTTCTCCCCCCCCCCCCCCCCCCCTCCCAACCATGCCCCTAGATTTCCTCCCTCACAACCTCCCCTCCCATTCCCGGAATCCCGCCGCGCCCCCCCCCCCCACCCACATGGAATCCATTCTTCCACCACAATCCCCACTCCTGAATTATCCCCTCCTTTGGACCCTCTTCAAAGTCCCTGAACCATCACTCAGCAACCCCCCCTGAATCTCCCCTCCATTGGACCCCCCTCTTCAACCCTCATTCTCTCTGGATAATAAAACCTCCCGATGGACAATAATACGGTGTGCCCCCCCAGGGATGGGGGGGGGGGGGGGGGTCCCCTAGGGATTGGGTAAGAGGGGTGTGTGATCCCCCCCCCCCCCCCCCCCCCCCAGACTCTTCCAATCTGTCCCAATGGTCAATAACCTTCAAAATCAAATGTGTACTTTCCTCTTTAGTTGTCAGTGGGCTGTCAAAAGTACAATATATAGAAATTCATTTGTGTTGTCTACAATCCTTCTTTAATCTTCAATATTCGGGGACGGGGAACTGCTATGGGCCTGTCTGGCTTTTTGACATCACTCATGCCATCTCTTTAAAAGTGAGTTTGGGTGACTCCGTGTCAAGGTTTAGCTCTTCAAAATTAAAATTGGGCGGCACAGTGGTTAGCTCTGTGGCTTCACCGCTCGAGGGACCCGGGTTCGATTCCCGGGCTTGGGTCACTGTCTGCGCGGAGTCTGCACGTTCTCCCCCCCCCCGTGTCTGCGTGGGTTTCCTCCGGGCGCTCCGGTTTCCTCCCACAAGTCCCGAAAGACGTGCTTGTTGGGTGAATTGGACATTCTGAATTCTCCCTCGTGTACCCGAACAGGCGCCGGAATACAGCGACGAGGGGATTTTCACAGTAACCTCTATGCTAACCATTTAAAAGCTTAATCTTGGACAGTCCGTGATGTGGAGATGCCGGCGTTGGACTGGGGGTGAGCGCAGTAAGAAGTCTTCCAACACCAGGTTAAAGTCCAACAGGTTTGTTACAAACACTAGCTTTCGGAGCACTGCTCCTTCCTCGGGTGAATGGAGCAGTGCTCTGAAAGCTAGTGTTTGAAACAAATATGTTGGACTGCGTGGGTATCTCCATATCATGGCATCGCCGGCATCTCCATATCATGGCATCGCCGGTATCTCCATATCATGGCTACCTCTGTGCTGCCCTTGATACTAACTATTTGACCATTTTGTGTTGCGTGCGTTCTGGAAAACGAGTCTTTGAATCTCTTTCTCTGCTACCTTCTGTTACTTGGCCTCTTTCGAAGAGTTTTAAATTGAAATTGTTTTTTTGAACTTGTCCGTTTTCCCCCCTCTCCCTTGGTGGATTTTAGGACTGGACTGCTTTTTAAATGGCCGTTTTTAAAAATTGAACCTCGCGCGCATGTTTTTCATAAAAAGCGGAAGATTATCCCAACGACAGAAAGGTAGACTGGTGTTTTGGGTGAAGTTCCTTCATCATCAATCCCAACAATCATCGCCGAGTCTATTTATAGCGCCTGATCCTGGGAAAGCAAGTCTAGGGGGAGTAGTTTTCCTTCCTCCTTTTTCCCAAAGTTGGAACTGCAAAGCTGTTGATTGCCAGACTCACTCTGTGGAAAGCAGCAAATACGCCGACTCATTCTGCTGTTACCAGCTAGTTAGGGTTGCCTTTCTCTGCTTAACCTGCCTGAATAATAGCTAGGAAAGTCCAGCAGGGACTGTGTCGTTTCCAACACTACCCCACCCAAACACACACTAATCAGCCAAGCAATGAGTTATTTCATTCAAGAACTAGCCCTCTTGCTATAGTGTGACCTACTTTCTTTGCCTCTGCCCACCTGCTGCTCATACCCTCATTTATTTGTGCCTTTGTTTATAGTCTCACATCTATGACCTCTAATAGACTCATCTATTCGGCACTCTAAACTTGAGGCCAAATCAAACTCTGCTGCCTGTGTCCTAACTTCCAACTCCAGTTCTCCTATCGCCCCCTGTGCTCGCTCATCAATGTCCATAGAATTTACAGTGCTGAAGGAGGCCGTTCGGCCCATCGAGTCTGCACCGTCTCTTGGAAAGAGCAGCCGACTGAAGCCCACACCTCCACCCAATCCCCGTAACCCAGCAACCCCACCTAACCTAAGGGCAATTTAGCATACCCAATCCACCTAACCTGGACTGTGGGAGGAGACCGGAGCGCCTGGAGGAAACCCACGCAAACACGGGGAGAAAGTGCAGACTCCGGACACAGTGACCCAAGCGGGAATCGAACCTCGGACCCTGGTGCTGTGAAGCCGTAGTGCTAACCACTATGCTAACGTGCTGCCCACTATGCTACCGTGCTGCCCAGTCAAGTAACACCTTTATTCCAAGGGGGTTTTTCTTTCAAACCCCTCCCTATCTCCTAATCTCCTCCAGCTTCACGACCCTTTTGAGATACCTGTGTTCCTCCAGATCCAGCCTCCTGCATGCATCGCTGATTTTAATTGCTCCATCATCAGTCCTGCCTTCTGCTGCTCGGGCCCCCAACCCGGAGTTCTGGAATTAGCTCCCCTCACCCCTCTGCCTCTCCCTCCCGGTCGCCCCTCCCTTGTAAGACGCTCTCGCTGAGCTCCGGACTCTTAAACATCCCACCGATTCTCGATGCTCAACATAATTGGTGTCCCCAAGCTCTGGGACTCTCTCCCTAAACCCCGTGGCCGCAGTCCGCCTCGCGCTCGTTCCTGATTATTTCGTGCCGTGCTGGGAATCCGAGATGGAAGCAAAAAAACACTGGAAAGACTCCGATGGTCAGGCAACATTTGTCGAGAGAGAGAAGGTGGGCTGACGTTTTGGCTCGATCGACTTTCGTCGTAACGAATGACAGGTCATCGGCACGAAGCGCTAAGTAGCTCCGTTTTCTCCACAAAGATGCTGCCGGACCTGCTGAGTATTCTGTGTTTTTTGTTTTCCGTACTGCTGTGTTATGACTCGCGGCAACCTCTGTGGAGATAGAAGTGAGTCCCTGAGGGAGAGGTGCGATGAAAAGTGGTCACTATTCGATTGGCCTCTGTCTAAACATCCAACGCTGTGGGTAATAGGCAAAAAAATCCATTTCCGTCTATGTCTTTTCACTGCCGCCCAGGAATTATTTCTACCCAGGTATCCAAAGCGCTGTTTAATTCCCCTGCTGTCAAAACAATAAGAGTGAATCCCCGTGCACATGTGGTACCGAGATAACAAGTGGAGAAGAAAAATGAGACACGTGCCAGGACTTGTCAGAGTTTACCTCTGATTTAGAACGAGCTTCTGGTGTCCAGTTTTCCAACTTCTCCCATCTCCCCCCCCCCCCCCCCCCCCCCCCATCCTTTTATAGTGAGGACGCTGCATTCTGTAACAGAATCCGTCATTTCCGCCAGCTGCCAGCTGTTCTGGGATCTTTACTTGTCTGCGTGTCGGTGCCCGGGCAGACTGTGTTGACCATATGTTAATGTCCTCCTGCAGCCTATAAATAGGAGCTGGAATGGTACTGAAACCCGGCTTGAGTCACCCGATTCATTGCCTTCTTTGCCGCAGAAGGCAGTGGAGGCCAAATCACCGAGTGTCTTTCAGACAGAGATAGATAGGTTTTTGATCAAGCAGGGATTATGGCGAGAAGGCCCACAAAACTGGCATTAAAACTGTCTTCTGGGTTACTGGCCTGGATATTCCGACGTTCGGAATGGTGCTTTTGAGGTTAGAGCGGAGGTGAATTGCTTGCAGAGGAGAAGGAACGTTATCTCTCATTGAACCTGTGCCATCTGTGAATGGGGGCAGGAGAACAGTCTTTGTTAGTTGTAGAAGTGGGGTTGTGTTCCATTCCCAGCCTTTGGGCCATCTCTGGTACTTGGTTACTGCATGAGTCACTTGGCGTACAACTCTCGCATGCCACCCCCAATCTGATCTAATGACAAACTAAAAACAACACCTGCCTGTCTATCTTGGGCAATTACTTCTATTCCTTACAGTCCGAGAGCAATCCACCTTTATTCCCTGACCGGGAATCGAACTTGAGCCCTGCCCACCTTGAATTTGGTTCCAAAATGTTAGAATCGGGGAATCACTGTCCTTCAGAAAGGTGCGCTGGCCACGCGATCCAGTTGGGCCTCTCGCCGGGATGAACGCTCAGAGCCACATATCGGAGACTCTGCCCCAATTCAATATCGATAAGTAATGGTGGATAATGCCGATTCTAGCGATGAATGTATCTGCTGGGGTGCATGGTTATGCCAGGAATAAGGATAGGTTTAGACTACCGGAGAGGCGGAGTACCGCGGGCATCGGAGCAGGAACCGCCCTTTGAGCCGGCTCCACTATTCCCTTGACAACCTTGCCTCACAAAAGTCCGTCTAACTCCGCCTGCAACAAATTCAATGGCCCAGCCTTTGTGGACAAGACAATTCCGCAGGCTAACGACCCTTTGCGAGAGAACCTTTCTCCTCATCTCAGTTTAAAGATGAGGGGCGGGATTTCCCTGTTCCCCGACACCAATTTCACAATCGCCGATCGGACGGAGAATCCCTTTGTAGATGAAATCGGGCGACGCCTGTTTTCAGATCTCTGCCCCTCCAAAACTGAGTCATTGGTGATTACGTCGCACGCTGTTGGGACGGCCTCGCGGCGTTACCCAAAGGCCCTCTCCCAATGCTCCGCCCCCGATGGGCCGAGTTCCCGATGGCACGGGGCACGTGTGGTCTGAGCGGCCGGGGACCCTGTATGGCGGCTGCGGACTGTGTCAATATCTGGCAGGTTGGGCCGGCGCAATGTCGTATGGTGCAACCGCTGCAGGTTGTCGCCATGCACAGCCACGGGCCCGGCAATTCTCCAGGCGTTTATATCGGGAAGGCCGTGGGGCCTCGCCGATTTTCCCCACATAAAACGCCATGGATCCTCCAGAAAAGCCCGAAAATCGGTCTCCTCTCTGAAGACCCACATTCCCTGGTTCCAGTCCCACCCACAGGAGGAGACACGCTCTGGGTATCCCCCCCCCCCTATTTAATCCCCTCAGGATCTTGTACGTTTTGTAAGATCACCTCTCGTACTCCTAAACTCCCAGTGGGTTATAAACCCAACCTGTTCAACCTTTCCTCATCAGGCAAGCCCGTTTCATCCCAGGAAGGAGTCCAGTTAACCTTCTCTGAACTGCTTTGAGAGCAATTACATCTTTTTTTTTCCAATATGGAGACCAGAACTGCACGCAGTGGGTTAAGACGAGCTGATTTTGTAACTTTTTGAAAAGTTTGGTTCTGTTGTCATGGTTCTGAGTACAAAAGCGACATTGAATTGCCTGCTTTAAATCTCCCGTTCAGCAGTAACAGTACTAAGAGAACGTGTTTAAACATAGAACAGTACAGGCCCTTTGGCCCACGATGTTGTGCCGACCACTTATCCTAATCTACGATCGACCTCACCTACACCCCTTCAATTTACTGCTGTCCATGTGCCTGTCGAAGAGTCGCTTAAATGTCCCTAATGACTCTGACTCCACAACCTCTGCTGGCAGTGCATTCCACACACCCACCACTCTCTGTGTAAAGAACCGACCTCTGACATCTCCCCTATACCTTCCTCCAATCACCTTCAAATTATGTCCCCTCGTGACAGCCATTTTCGCCCTGGGGAATAGTCTCTGCCTATCCACTCTATCCATGCCTCTCATCACCTTGTACACCTCTATCAAGTCACCTCTCTGCCTTCTTCGCTCCAGTGAGAAAAGCCCCAGCTCCCTCAACCCTTCTTCATAAGACATGCCCTCCAGTCCAGGCAGCTTCCTGGTAAATCTCCTCTGCACCCTCTCCAAAGCATCCACATCCTTCCCATAATGAGGCAACCAGAATTGGACACAATATTCCAAGTGTAATCAGGGTTTTATAAAGCTGCAGCAAAACCTTGTGGCTCTTTAACTCAATCCCCCTGTTAATGAAAGCCAACACACCTTCTTAACAACCCTATCAACCTGGGTGGCAACTTTTGAGGGATCGATGTACGTGGACCCCAAGATCCCTCTGTTCCTCTGCTGGGTAAACGGGGGGTGAACTTCAACAGCACATTCAAAAAGCCCTGTCAATAGTATCTCCGTCTGTGAGCAGGATTTTCGTGATCCCAATAGATACTGGGCAGAGACACCAATATTTTATTTAATTTCGTAAACTGAGGAAGGATACCTTCGCTCCAGCGACGGTTTCCTCAAAGAAATCAGGATAAGGTTTATTAAAACAAACTTTATTACTAACACAGTGTTAAAATCTTTAAATCGCACAAGAAAATAGCTTACAATTACCCCTCAAATATACTACTCAATACAGTGAATATAATACCCTCAACTGCTATCTTTATTCCCATCAAAACAAAAAAAAACACCATCTTGGCTCTAAATCCAACTACAATGGCGCGTGGAAAATACTTGCTTCACAGATGTTCTTTGCGAAAGAGAGATCTCTTGACAAACTGCTTCGAAGATAAGATCAGAGTCCGGTCAGAACATGCAGAAAACTCTGGTCTGTATCTCCAGAAGATGCTTTTCAGCCAAGTCTGCGCCGCTTTTAAATACTGTTGATCTCTTTTACTGAACTGCAGTGGGTGAAAAACTGCTTGCTTTCTGGACACCGCTTCATTCAGACCAGAACTGAACTGCTTTCTACAAAAATGCCTGATGCTTTGCTCCACCCAGCAACTACATTGTCGTACCGAGCTGAAATCTAATTAACTCCACAGGGAATTCCCTCAATCCAAACAAAATTCCCTGAGCCCAAAGTTTTTTTTTACGATGGTTTAATTGCACCCCCATCGGCTCCCAAAATACACTCGCCTTTCAAACTAGGATTTATTTCAAAACGTGAATGCAGCAGTCGCGCACACTAACCCAGGTTTTTAACCCGCACGAGACCGATTAACCTGTAATACATTTCTACCTTCATTTCGCGGGAAATGTTTGCATTGACGTTTGCTGGCTGACTCCTCGGTGGTGTTTGTGGGGGGGGGGGTGGCGTACGTACAGAGGAGTTGCTGCAGCATAGTTTGGAATATGGGTCTGGCTGCATTTTGCTTGCTGCCGTTCAGCTGCAGGTCACGGATATAAGACGGCAGGGGGCCCCCAGAACTAGCTTTTAGGAAGCTGCGCTTGCACTTTCCAAAATGGTTTGCTGTGGCTGAGGAGTCGGGAATACAAAAACGTTCCAACAGCTCTGCGTAGATTCTGACCCAGAGCTGTCAGCAGCTAGGTCTGGGGCCTGGTTAGCACAGTGGGCTAAACAGCTGGCTTGTAATGCAGAACAAGGCCAGCAGCGCAAGTTCAATTCCCGTACCGACCTCCCCGAGCAGGCGCCAGAATGTGGCGACTAGGGGCTTTTCACAGTAACTTCATTGAAGCCTACTTGTGACAATAAGCGATTATTATCAGGGGGTTGATCGCTACAATTGAACAGTAACAGATTTGTGCGACTGCACAAGTTGAGATGAGGATCTTCCCAGAGTGGTGACTTGTTTTTTTTTTCTCTCTCTGGCAGGTGACTGAACTTAAAGAGAAGGGTAACCAGGCCCTGAGTGCTGGGAAGATTGACGATGCCATCATGTGTTACAGCGAAGCCATTAAGCTGGACCCCAAGAACCATGTACTCTACAGCAACAGGTCTGCTGCGTATGCCAAAAATGGGGAATATCAGAAAGCCTTCGAGGACGGCTTGCAAACTGTTGAAATTAAACCAGACTTGGGGCAAGGTAGGTCGAGGGGGGGTAGCAATCAATCTGTACAACGTCACTGTATCAGTCAGTACGTGCTCTGATTAATCTGTTCGAGATGTGGCAAGGTGCTGTATCAACTCAAGCTAATGGGTCTTTAATGCCGGCAGTTAGTTGAGGGAGGATTGCCAATTTGACGCGAAAACTCCCTGCTCCTTTTATATACAATAAACGATGCCACAGGCCTCTTTGACGTTTTCCTGGCCCCGCCGAGGTAGGCAGAGAAGTCAGTGGGAGGAAGTTGGGACCCCAGAATGTGATTTGCTGGTCCTCGCCCACACTCGTCTGCCACCTCCCTGGAAGAACCCACTCCTCCTCGCCCGGGGCTTAAGACCGAGAGCTGTACTGGTGGATTAACCTACAGGTTACGACCTCTGGTCGGAGTGGAGACTCGAACCCACACTTTTTCTAACTTGAATGGGGGTGCTCCGCTAACTGAACAACGTTAACATTCCCGAGTCTGGGTTCAAGCTCCATCTTGGCGGATTGAATTGCATAAGAGGCATGTTACAGAAGCCAGCCACTCGGCCCATCCTGTCCGTGCTGGTATTTGTGCTGCTCACCAGCCTCCTCCAGTCATTCCTCGTCTAAATCTGTCATCAGACCCCCCCCCCCCCCCCCCCCCCCCCACAACACTCTATTCTTCGTTCCCGTAAATGCTTATCCAGAATCCCTTGAAATGTACCGACACAATTCATCTCCTCCACGCCTCGCGAGACCAAACTCCATCTTCTCCTCCGCTCCCCGGCAGAGCGAGTCCCACATTCTCCTCCACTCCCCATGGGAGCGAGTCCCACATTCTCCCCACTCCCTGTGGGAGCAAGTACCACATTCTCCCCACTCCCCATGGGAGCGAATCCCACATTCTCCCCAGTCCCCGTGGGGGCGAGTCTCACATTCTCCCCACTCCCCGTGGGAGCGAGTCCCACATTCTCCCCACTCTCCGTGGCAGCGAGTCCCACATTCTCCCCCACTCCCTGTGGGAGCGAGTCCCACATTCTCCCCACTCCCTGTGGGAGCGAATCCCACATTCTCCCCAGTCCCCGTGGGGGCGAGTCCCACATTCTCCCCACTCCCCGTGGGAGCAAGTACCACATTCTCCCCACTCCCCGTGGGAGCGAATCCCACATTCTCCCCCACTCCCCGTGGGAGCGAATCCCACATTCTGCCCCACTCCCTGTGGTAGCCAGTCCCACATTCTCCCCACTCCCCGTGGAAGCGAGTCCCACATTCTGCCCCACTCCCCGTGGAAGCGAGTCCCACATTCTTCCCCTACTCCCTGTGGGAGCGGGTTCCACATTCTTCCCAGTCCCCGGGGGAGAGTGGAGGAAAGATTCTCCTGAATTCCTCATTGAGTTGATTACTGAGTACCTTATACTGGTGGCCTCGAGCTTTTTTTCAACGTATTTTATTCCAAACAAATTCAAAAGTAGAAAAACACAAATCCATAACATTATCAACATCCCACAGTTCGCAATTTGTGCAGATTTCCACCTTTTCACCCTCTACCCTCCCTCCTCTTTCCCCCCCCCCCCCCCCCCCCCCCCCCCCCCCCCCCCACTCCACTCCGCGACAAACAAGTCCTCAAACATTGTCATGAACAGTCCCCACCGTGTCGCAAGGCCCTCTGCTGATCCCTTCAACTCGAACTTGATCTCTTCCAGCCAAAGGATGTCATCCAGATCCCCCAGCCAGGCTGCCACCCCCGGCGGCGTCACCGACCCAGCCAGGCCTCCACCCCCGGCGGCGTCACCGACCCGGCCAGGCCTCCACCCCCGGCGGCGTCACCGACCCAGCCAGGCAACTGCCCCCGGCGGCGTCACCGACCCAGCCAGGCGGCCAACCCCCGGCGGCGTCACCGACCCAGCCAGGCTGCCACCCCCCGGCGGCGTCACCGACCCAGCCAGGCTGCCACCCCCCGGCGGCGTCACCGACCGCCAATCCAACAGTATTCTTTGCCAGGCAATGGGAAAGGCGAAGGCCACAACATCGGCCCACCTCCCCTCCATCAGCTCCAGCATTTCCGATACTCCAAAGATCGCCACCATGGGGCCCGGCCCAACCTCTACCCCCTCAATCTTCAATAGCGTCCCCAATACCGCCTACCAGTATCTTTCCAACGTCTCGCAGCCCGAGAGCACCTGCACATGATTCGCTGGTCCTCGCACCCCGTGCACCACCTTAAATTGAATCCAGCTCATCCTCGTGCACGGTAGCGCAGTGGTTAGCACGATGGCTTCACAGCGCCAGGGTCCCAGGTTCGATTCCTGGTTTGGGTCGCTGCCTGTGCGGAGTCTGCAAGTTCTCCCTGTGTCTGCGTGGGTTTCCTCCGTGTGCTCCGCCTTCCTACCACAGTCCAAAGATGTGCTAAATTTCCCTTAGCGTCCAAAAAAGGTTGGGTGTGGTTACCGGGTTACGAGGATAGGATGGGGGTGTGGGGCTTAGGTAGGGAGCTCTTTCCAAGGGCCGGTGCAGACTTGATGGGCCAAATGGCCTCCTTCTTCACTGTAAAATCTATGATGAGGTTGAATTTACACTAGGCATCTCCTCACTCCACACCCTATCGCTCTTTTCTCTTTCTCCCCCCCCCCCGCCCCATTCTTGATCCCCACCACCTTTGCTTCCCCAGCTAACCATATATATCACCAATCCTGCCCTCCACATCCAGGAGCAGTGATCGCTCCAGCAGGATGTGCTCCGGCCGCTTGGGAAATCCTCTCCATTCCTTCCGCGCAAAGACCCTCACTTGTAGATATCTGAATTTGCTTCCCTTCGGCAGCTCCACCCTCTCCCGCAGCTTTTCCAGACCTGTGAATCTCTCTTTCAGGTACAAATCCCTCGCCCTCACCAGCACCGACATCCCCTCCATTAATGACCTCTGGTTATGAGACTCCGCTATAATATCGGCCGAGGTTACCCAAGGATCATTGTTGGAGCTGTAATGTTCCGAATCGGATATTGTCTCCCGGCCCCCCCCCCCCCCCCCCCCCAGCCGCTCGTTCCGATGGGTGGATAAAGATTGTGACACTTTTAGTTTCGGAAGACGCTCGGGACGTTTTTCTGGTGTCCCGGCCGTCTGTCATAACGGCACCGCCTGAAACTATTTGTTCCAATGATTTTGCCGCATTTAGGGTTACTCGAGGAAGGCTGCAGCCTTGGAGTTCCTCAATCGCTTCGAAGAGGCGAAGAAAACCTACGAGGAGGGTCTGAAGCATGAGCCAGGCAACCAGCAGCTGAAAGATGGAATGCAAAACGTGGATGCCAGGCTAGCAGGTAAGCTGCTAACTAACGGCGGGCGACGTTTGAATGTGAGTGTCCCTTTAAGAAAGGTCTCGCCTCTGATCATGTGCCTTGTAGCACATTGGGCTGTGGCTGTCTGATGTGAGGGGGTTCAGTTTGATGGCTTTCGACTGCAGAAGGAGAAAGAAGTGCTTTCCCTGTTTTTCATTTTTACTGTTCCAGTAAAAGGCACATTGGGCTGTGGCTATAACTTTAAAGATAAGAGGTGTTTTCCGGAAGGAGTTTTGAATCTGCTGTTTGGAACTGGATTAGAATCTCGGGGAAAGAACCAGTCTCATTGAAGTGAGATTACAGTGTGCTGGGCCACGCCCTTGAAAGGGGTTTTGGTTTCTTGAGTTTTGTTATTGAATTGGAACAGCTAAGGGGGAATTCATTAAGTGTTATATACATAGATTACTGTAGCTATGTGGGGTCTTTATGTTTGTAATTGATAAAAATTCTTGCTGTGTATAACCTTGTTTTGATTAAAGCGCCAAGGAAGTCTGATGAATCACACCTGCAGTGAAGGCACTGGTGTTCATCGTAGCCAAATTCTACATAAAAGGTTGTAGGTCAGTGGACTCCATAATGCACTTTGGAGTTTCTGAGCCCTGGCCCTTCACACGTTGGCAATTTGTCTTTCATTGGAGTACGATATTGTAGGAAACCTAGCTGTCACCAAAATGGAGTATCCGTGCGTGGGCCAAGAGAGATTCGCACGGGCAGTCTCTCAAATGTCATTCTTGCTTTGGAGGTACGGTCCGCCTGTCTGGGGCTACGGTCCGCCTGTCTGGGGCTACGGTCCGCCTGTCTGGGGCTACGGTCCGCCTGTCTGGGGCTACGGTCTGCCTGTCTGGGGCTACGGTCCGCCTGTCTGGGGCTACGGTCCGCCTGTTGAGAGGGAGGAAAGGCGATGCTGTATCTTCCTTTCTTGTAAAGAAAGTTTCCCTCGAGTGCCTCGGAACAAATCACGTGGCTAGCATTTCATTAGGGGATTTGAAGTGGGTGGGGCCAGGAGACTGATTGGAGGACGAGGTGGGATAGAGTACAAGAGCAAGTCGGTTATGCTGAACATATTGTTATGGGTCAGGGTTTAGAAAACTCCAAACTATATGATGGAGTTCACCTGGCCGACAACTGTTTGTTGATTTTGGTTACGGTGAGCATAAGAGCCTGCCTTTCGGGTGTTATTCAACAAGTTCTTAGGCGTTTTTAATCAAAAACCGGCTTTATTCTAAGAATTTAGTTAACATTTGTATAAACACACACGTATGCAAGAATTTTTATCAACTACAAACATAAAGACCCCACACAGCTACAGTAATCTATGTATATAACCCTTAATGAATTCCCTTTTAACTGTTCCAATTCAATAACAAAATCCAAGTAAAACCAGAAACCCCTTTGCAAAGGTGTGGACCAGCGCACGGCATTCTCACTGGTATATGACTTGTTATTGATCCTCTGTTCAAGTTATCACGCTGTCTGGAAACAGCTTTTAAAATGAAGATGGAGAGACATTTCTTTCAACCTGTGCAGTTCAAACCCAGTCCAAACTCAAAGCGAAAGTCAAACCCGCAGAGCCACAGCCCAGCTCCGCCCACACAATGACATCACTGAATCCATGTGATAAGACCAAACCATTTCTTAAAGGGACACGCCCGTGGCAGCACACAAGACGCTAGTTAGACTCCAGCTGGGCAGTTCTGGGCGCCACACTATAGGAAGGATGTGAATGCATTGGAGAGGGCGCAGCAGAGGTTCACGAGAATAATCCCAGGGATGAAAAACTTCAGTTATCCGGGTAGATCGGAGAGGTTGGGACTGGTCTCCTTGAAGAGAAGGCGACTAAGAGGAAATTTGATAGAGATGGTCAAAATCGTGAGGGGTCAGACAGAGTAGACGGGGGGGGGGGGGTCACTGTTATCGCTTGTTATAAGATCAAGGGCAAGAGGGGCACAGATTTAAAGTGACTTGCAAAAGAAGCAAATGCGATGTGAGAACTTTTTCGCACAAGTGGTTTGGGGTCTGGCATGGCGCTGCAGACTGGTGTGGTGGAGGCAGGTTCAATCGAGGCGTCCAAGAAGGCTTTGGGATGCTCATGTGCGGCGTATGGGGGAAAGGGGCAGGCTATTGGCAGCAAGTCAGAATGTTCATTGGGAGAGCCGGTACAGACACGATGGGCCACATGGCCTCCTGAGCTGTAACAACTGTGATTCTGTTTGGAACACAGCGAACTGCAGTTCGAGAGCCTCCCTGTGCTGCGCGCTCGCCGAGTGGGGTTTCCCCGGAGAATAAAATGCAGAATGATTCCTGGTGTTGGGCACTACAATTGCCTGGTTTCGTTTCCTTTTGCAGAAAAGAAGTTCATGAACCCCTTCGCTTCCCCCGGCCTGTACCAGAAGCTGGAGAAAGACCCCAGGACAAAGTCCCTGCTGAGCGACCCCAGCTACAGAGAAATGATCGAACAGTTGAAAAACAAACCTGCCGACTTAGCCACGTGCGTACAATCCCTTCTTTACAGCTTTCCTTTGCCGTTTGGGGGAATGTTTAGTTGGGAACAAGATTGACCTTGAAGTCATCTGGGTTGCTGGCTGATATCACATTTTGTTCTTTTACTGCTCTCCTAGACACACTGAAAACCTGGTTCCAGCTCCAGGGCAGTGGATGTTGAATGAACTGATCCCAGCTGGTGCCATAAGACATAGGAGCAGAATTAGGCCACTCGGCCCATCGAGTCTGCTCCGCTATTCAATCATGGCTGATATTTTCTCATCCCCATTCTCCTGCCTTCTCCCCATAACCCCTGATCCCCTCATTGATCAAGAACCTATCTATCTCTCTCTTAAAGACACTCCGTGATTTGGCCTCCACAGCCTTCTGCGGCAAAGAGTTCCACAGATTCACCACCCTCTGGCTGAAGGAATTCCTCCTCATCTCTGTTTTAAAGGATCGTCCCTTCAGTCTGAGATTCTGTCCTCTATTTCTAGTTTTTCCTACAAGTGGAAAAATCCTCTCCATTCCACACTATCCAGGCCTCAATAAGACCCCCACCTCATCCTTTGAACTCCAATGAGTACAGACCCAGAGTCCTCAACCGTTCCTCATACGACAAGCCCTTCATTCCGGGGATCATTCTTGTGAAACTCCTCTGGACCCTATCCAAGGCCCCAGCACATTCTTCCTTAGAGACAGGGCCCAAAACTGCTCACAATACTCCAAATGGGGTCTGACCAGAGCCTTATACAGCCTCAGAAGTACTTCCCTGCCTGTGTATTCTAGCCCTCTTGACATGAATGCTAACATTGCATTTGCCTTCCTAACTGCCGACTGAACCTGCACGTTAGCCTTAAGAGAATCGTGAACAAGGACTCCCAAGTCCCTTTGTGCTTCTGATACCGAGGCATTTCCCCATTTTGAAAATAGTCTATGCCTCCATTAATCCTTCCAAAGTGCATAACCTCACACTTTTCGCACATTGTATTCCACCTGCCACTTCTTTGCCCACTCTCCGAGCCTGTCCAAATCCTTCTGCAGCTGCCTGCTTCCTCAATACTACCTGCCCGTTGATTAATCCCACCTGGACAGTTTTAATTTCTGTTGGCCCTCTTCCGGAAGGTGCTTTTGGCAGTACGATTCCTCGTGTTAGCTTTGCTCCGGTAGTGCTTCCACGTGAAAACGTAAGGAATTGATGTTGCCCGACAAACCATTAGGTTTCAGTCCTGCGCCCATAGTTCACACGCACTGGGGTGAGGCATCATTCATTCGCAATTTGCTTCCCTAAAGCGGCCGGTGGCCCCCTGGGATTATGGAGACTTTGTGTTAGGGAGCCGTTTCAGCTCAATGGGCTAGGCGGCTGGTTGTGATGCAGAGCGAGGGCCAGCAGCGCGGGTTCAATTCCCGTACCGGCTGAGATGTGGTGACCCTCGGGGTTAAATCGCCATCAGTTCGCTCTCGATGGGGAAAGCAGCCTGTGGTCATCTGGGACCCAGGCGACCTTGCTTTAGCCCATACACCATCCATGTCAGTAGCACAAGTGGATAGCACCGTGGTTTCACAGCGCCAGGGTCCCAGGTTCGATTCCCCGCTGTGTCTGTGCGGAGTCTACGTCCTCCCCGTGTCTGCGTGGGTTTCCTCCTGGTGCTCCGGTTTCCTCCCACAAGGCCTGAAAGACGTGCTGTTCGATAATTTGGACATTCTGAATTCTCCCTCTGTGTACCCGAACAGGCGCTGGAATGCGGCGACGAGGGGATTTCCACAGTAACTTCATTGCAGTGTTAATGTAAGCCTACACGCGACACTAGTAAAGATTATGATTGTTACTTTGAACCAATCTTCCAGATAATTGGGTGCATTATTTTAAATCTGTGACTGGACTGTCTGACACGTTTCAGACTTTCTGGAAGCACCATAAAGTTTACGCAGGTAAACCAGCGATCTCGTCCAATCGGGAACGTGCTGTTGAATGTAGAGTAAGTGGCTGGTGACTTCTGCTTTCCCAGGAGACTACAAGATCCAAGAGTTATGACGACTCTAAGTGTTTTGCTTGGAATTGATTTACAAGGAGCAGAGGATGATGAAGAGGATAGTCCAGCCCCCCCTCCACCTAAGCCGAAGAAGGAATCGAAAGTGGAGCCAATGGAGGAGGACCTCCCCGAAAATAAAAGAAAGGTACAGTATGAACGAAAAGGGCACCTTGGAGCCCCATGTCGATAATGGGGTGTGAATTACATTGTTGGGCGAGACGGAAGTATTTTGAGCACAGGTAAACGGTGATGAGCTGCTTCCTGTGACCCAGGTAGTTCACGTGCTTCTTCGCTGCAGGGCTTTAGGTTCAGGTGCTGCCATAGAACTCGCACAAAACTAGTGGCTGACTCTCCAGAAGCATATTGAGGGTTGGGCGGATGATGTTCAAGTCCTTCCTTTTGACTTCCCTTTCTTCCCATTTCTTTCACTTTGCTGTTCTGTTTCGTCCGGGAATAGTTAGTTGAGATATACCTTGAAGTCAAGAGGATTGAAGGTTTCAAATAGCTTGACAACTGGAACACTGTGTGTATCTGGGTAAGGAAACCCCAGACTTTCTAGCGCCCAGTAGTTTGGAGGGATTCGGGTCGATGGGTTGGTCAGGGACAAAGTTCTGCCTGGCAATAGACAGCAATTGGTTCCTGCCAGGTGGTGTTTTTTTTTTTTTGGAGAGAACCCGAGACCCTCAAATTAAAACGCTGTCGTCGTCCCCCTGCTGCTGGCTGCCTGCTCTCTCTCAGTCTGCAATGAAGACCGTTAAAGGCTGATGGACAAGATAACCTCCAGCTGAAGGCCTCCACTGGAGAAAGGATCTAAATGGAAGCTATCAATCTGAATATGTATTTATGGGGTGACTTAGAAGGGGGAGATTGCGAATTAGATAGCAGTTAACTAGTTGTATTGTTGCCTATTCAGTACTAATTGTTGAATAATAAAAGGTTAGTGACGAAGATTGTCACGGAGAGTGACGAAGATTGTCACGGAGAGTGACGAAGATTGTCACGGAGAGTGACGAAGATTGTCACGGAGAGTGACGAAGATTGTCACGGAGAGTGACGAAGATTGTCACGGAGAGTGACGAAGATTGTCACGGAGAGTGACGAAGATTGTCACGGAGAGTGACGAAGATTGTCACGGAGAGTGACGAAGATTGTCAGAGAATGCGACAGGCTATAGATAGGCTGCAAAATTGGGCAGAGAAATGGCAGATGGAATAATAAAAGGTTAGTGACGAAGATTGTCACGGAGAGTGACGAAGATTGTCACGGAGAGTGACTAAGGTTGTCACGGAGAGTGACGAAGGTTGTCACGGAGAGTGACGAAGGTTGTCACGGAGAGTGACGAAGGTTGTCACGGAGAGTGACGAAGATTGTCAGAGAATGCGACAGGCTATAGATAGGCTGCAAAATTGGGCAGAGAAATGGCAGATGGAATAATAAAAGGTTAGTGACGAAGATTGTCACGGAGAGTGACGAAGATTGTCACGGAGAGTGACGAAGGTTGTCACGGAGAGTGACGAAGGTTGTCACGGAGAGTGACGAAGGTTGTCACGGAGAGTGACGAAGGTTGTCACGGAGAGTGACGAAGGTTGTCACGGAGAGTGACGAAGGTTGTCAGAGAATGCGACAGGCTATAGATAGGCTGCAAAATTGGGCAGAGAAATGGCAGATGGAATTTAACCCGGACAAATGCGAGGCGATGTATTTTGGTAGATCCAATTCAGGTGGGAGCTATAAAATAAATGGCAGAACCATCAGGAGCCTAGAGACACAGAGAGAGCTGGGCGTGCAGGTCCACAGATGCTTAGAAGTGGCAGCACAGGTGGAAATGGTGGTAAAGAAAGCATATGGCCTGCTTGCCTTCGTAGGAGGGGGTATCGAGTATAAAAGCTCAAATTATGTTCCAGTTGTATAGAACGTTGATTAGGCCACATTTGGAATACTGCGTCCAATTCTGGTCACCGCACTCACAGAAGGGTGTGGAGACAGTACGGGAAAGGTTTACCAGGATGTTGCCTGGTGTGGAGGGTATTAGCTATGAGGAGAGATTGAATATACTGAGATTGTTCTCACTAGGGAGACGGAGGCTGAGGGGGCGACCTGATAGACGTTTATAAAATTATTAGGGGCATAGATAGGGTGAACAGTTGGAGGCTTTTTCCCAGGGTGGAATTGACAATTACAAGGGGGCACAAGTTCAAGGTGAGGGTGGGAAAGGTTCAGTAGAGATGTGCGGGGGAAGTTTTTTTACACAGAGGGTGGTGGTGGCCTGGAATGCACTGCCAAGTGAGGTGGTTGAGACAGATACGTTAGTGACCTTTAAGATAGGCACATGAACAGACGGGGTATAGAAGGATCCAGGCGGTTGATCTAGATAGGACACGTGATCGGGGTAGGCTTGGAGGGCCGAAGGGCCTGTTCCTGTGCTGCATTGTTCTTTGGGTTAAAATTCACAAACCGAATGGCTGGACTTAATCGGGATCAAACCAAAGATATTGGATATTTAAGTATTTTTAATTTAACCTGTGTTCTGACCTCGGGTAAAGTTGGGCTGGAATTGACCACGCTCTCGTCGTGACAGTGAGGTATTCAGCTGAAGTCTTGTCTATCTGGTTGGATGTTGGTCAAAGATCCTATTATCCAGGCAGCTCCTTCGTTGATGGTTAGTGTCTGTCACACAGGAGCGTGACGGTCCATTCCACAATGGGAAAAGTCACTGTCGACATAATTAGACATTTTTTTTTGGTTTAAGAGACGTGTGTCGCTGGCAGGGCCAGCAGTAGTTGCCCATCCTTAACTGCCCTGCATTTCGGGGCATTCTTGAGAGTCAGCCACATTGCGGTGGACCTGGAGTCACATTTAGGGCAGGTGGGTAAGGGCGGCAGATTTCCTGGATTTTTACTACAAATCAACAAAGCTGTCACGGTCATCCTTCGACTTTTAAATTCCAGATTTTTATTGAATTCAAATCTCCACCGTCTGCCGTGGTGGGATTTGAACCCAGGTCCCCAGATCTTGCTCTGGGTCTTTGGTTTACTCATCCGGTGACGATGCCACTGCCTCCCCCTAATAAGGGGATGGCTGGGACACTGGACTGTGTGGAAGGAGAGCTGGGAGACTAAACAATTCAGGAAACTCTCAATGAAGGGGTGGCACAGTGGTTGCCACTGTTGCTTCTCCGCGCCAGGGTCCCAGGTTCGATTCCCGGCTTGGGGCACTGTCTGTGCGGAGTCTGCACGTTCTCCTCCCATGTCTGCGTGGGTTTCCTCCGGGCGCTCCGGTTTCCTCCCACAAGTCCCGAAAGACGGGCTTGTTGGGTGAATTGGACATTCTAAATTCTCTCTCCGTGTACCCGAACAGGCGCCGGAATGTGGCGACTCGGGGCTTTTCACAGTAACTTCATTGCAGTGTTAATGTAAGCCGACTTGTGACACTAATAAAGATAATTCTAAAGAAAAGCTCTGTCTTGGTTTTGGCTTCACTAACTCCCTTGGCCCTCTTCGCAATGATCTTGATTAATTTACCCAGCTCTTATTCCCATCGTTATCCTAATCCTGTATCGTTGTGTTGCAGGCATTGCAAGAGAAAGAGTTGGGCAATAATGCTTACAAGCAGAAGGACTTTGAAGCAGCATTGAAGCATTATGGCCAGGCTGCAGAACTTGACCCTACGAGTACGACCTATTTAACTAACCAAGCAGGTGAGATTTGCAGTGAATTATATTTTCAATGTGTTCCCTTGAGTGTAGCTGAAGCACGGAAAGTGGTGGATTACAAGCTGGTAGCTGTCATTTTTATTTCCCTATCCATGCGTTAATCTTTTGTGAACATTTCTTTATTTCTCTCCATTTACTGGCTCCGGAGAAGGTCACTGGGATCTGCTTTCTTGGGAGTTGTTTGACCTTTGGGGCTTCAGAAGAGAAGAGGGAAGGGCGATATCCACCTCGTCCTGACGGAGTTGAATTACTCAAACGAAATAGATTTGCAGTTTCTCTGTGCCCGTTTTGTAAAGATGCCCCCCCCCATCCCAGGGCAATGCCACTCCCCACACATGGGCATTACCCCACCCTCCGCCCACCCCAATTATGCTTGTGTGAAGATGAGACATGATGGTTCAGTTAGGGCGCTTGAGAGTTACAAGTTAGTTAGGAAGGCTCTAAAGAGAGAGCTAAGCAGAGGCAGGAGAGGGCATGAGAAGTCTTTGGCAGGTAGGATCAAGGATAACCCTAAAGCTTTCTACAGATATGTCAGGAATAAAAGAATGACCAGGGTAAGAGTAGGGCCAGTCAAGGACAGTAGTGGGAAGTTGTGCGTGGAGTCCGAGGAGATAGGAGAGGTGCTAAATGAGTATTTTCCGTCCGTATTCACACAGGAAAAAGACAATGTTGTCGAGGAGAATACTGAGATACAGGCTGCTAGACTAGAAGGGCTTGAGGTACATAAGGAGGTGGTGTTAGCGATTCTGGAGTGTTAAAATAGATAAGTCCCCTGGGCCGGATTTATCCTAGGATTCTCTGGGAAGCTAGGGAGGAGATTGCTGAGCCTTTGGCTTTGATCTTTAAGTCATCTTTGTCTACAGGAATAGTGCCAGAAGACTGTAGGATAGCAAATGTTGTCCCCTTGTTCAAGAAGGGGAGTAGAGATAACCCCGGTAACTATAGACCAGTGAGCCTTACTTCTGTTGTGGGAAAAGTCTTGGAAAGGTTTATAAGAGATAGGATGTATAATCATCTGGAAAGGAATAATTTGATTAGAGATAGTCAACATGGTTTTGTGAAGGGTAGGTCGTGCCTCACAAATCTTATTGAGTTCTTCGAGAAGGTGACCAAACAGGTGGATGAGGGTAAAGCAGTTGATGTGGTGTATATGGATTTCAGTAAAGCGTTTGATAAGGTTCCCCATGGTAGGCTATTGCAGAAAATACAGAGGCATGGGATTCAGGGTGATTTAGCAGTTTGGATCAGAAATTGGCTAGCTGATAGAAGACAAAGGGTGGTGGTTGATGGGAAATGTTCTGACTGGTCTCCAGTTATTAGTGGTGTACCACAAGGATCTGTTTTGGGGCCGCTGCTGTTTGTCATTTTTATAAATGACCTGGAGGAGGGTGTAGAAGGATGGGTGAGTAAATTTGCAGCTGACACTAAAGTCGGTGGAGTTGTGGACAGTGCAGAAGGATGTTAGAAGTTACAGAGGGACATAGATAAGCTGCAGAGCTGGGCTGACAGGTGGCAAATGGAGTTTAATGCAGAAAAGTGTGAAGTGATTCATTTTGGAAGGAATAACTGGAAGACAGAGTACTGAGCTAATGGTAAGATTCTTGGTAGTGTGGACGAAGCAGAGAGATCTTGGTGTCCATGTCCAGAGATCCCTGAAAGTTGCCACCCAGGTTGAGAGGGTTGTTAAGAAGGCATACGGTGTGTTAGCTTTTATTGGTAGAGGAATTGAGTTTCGGAGCCATGAGGTCATGTTGCAGTTGTACAAAACTCTGGTGCGGCCGCATTTGGAGTATTGCGTGCAGTTCTGGTCGCCGCATTATAGAAAGGATGTGGAAGCATTGGAAAGGGTACAGAGCAGATTTACAAGGATATTGTCTGGTATGGAGGGAAGATCTTGCGAGGAAAGGCTGAAGGGCTTGAGGCTGTTTTCGTTAGAAGAAGGTTAAGAGGTGACTTAATTGAGGCATACAAGATGATCAGAGGATTAGATAGGGTGGACATTGAGAGCCATTTTCCTCGGATGGTGATGTCCAGCATGAGGGGGCATAGCTTTAAATTGAGGGGAGATAGATATAGGATAAATGTCAGAGGTAGATTCTTTACTCGGAGAATAGTACGGGCGTGGAATGCCCTGCCTGCAACAGGAGTGGACTCGCCAACACTAAATACTTTCAAATGGTCATTGGATAGGCATATGGAAGATAAGGGAATAGTGTAGATGGGCTTCAGAGGGGTTTCACAGGTCGGCGCAACATCGAGGGCCGAAGGGCCTGTACTGCGCTGTAATGTTCTATGTTTAACCCCCCGGAGACCTCTACTTACCTGACCTGCCCGGCAGCCCCCCTCCCCCCACCTTCATACTCCACCCTCCTTTCAGGGGCAGTACGGTAGCACAGTGGTTAGCACTGTTGCTTAACAGGTCTAGGGTCCCGGGTTCGATTCTCGGCTGGGTCACTGTCTGTGCAGAGTCTGCACATTCTCCCCGTGTCTGCGTGGGTTTCCTCCGGGTGCTCCAGTTTCCTCCCAAGAGACATGCTTGTTAGGTGAATTGGGCATTCTGAATTCTCACTCTGTACCTGAACAGGTGCCAGAATGTAGTGACTAGGGGCTTTTCACTGGAACCTCATTGCAATGTTAATGTAAGCCTACTTGTGACAATAAAGATTATTACAAGGGCGTGTTCCCCCTCAAGCCCTGATCCTTGGCAGTGCCACGCTGGGACCCTGGCAGTGCCACCCAGCAACTTTGACAGTGCCAAGATGCCTGCGTTCCCGGGGCTGGGCCGGGGAGCCACTCTGCTCTGTCCCTGACCACCCAGGGGCAGTTTCCGCCTGGTCCACGTTCGGAGGACCAGTACCAAAAGGCGTCCGGTTGGGGCCTACCTGGGGGTGCAGGTAGCCCCTGGGTAGAGGTTGCCGAAGTCGGTTATGCAAGCGCCGCTCGGTTACGTCATTATGGGCGGGATCCTGATCCCGACACCTGGCACGATCTGGGTAGATCTTACGGGGGCATACTGGCTGCCGGGAAGCCAGCGGAAGGCTCGTCCAGCACCTACCGGCCCGCGTACTCCTGTCCGAGCGTGGCACAGCTGGTAGATTGCGACCCTTATATTAGAATCCAAGAATGGTTACAGCCCAGAAGGAGACCACCATGTCTCCACCACGATCTCGGCCAGAGCATTTCATATCCTAACCACTTTGTAATGAGCTTCGGTGGGAAGATCTCCTAAAATATTGTTCTATTCTTGCAGCTGTGTACTTCGAACAAAACCAATTTGACAAATGCCGAGAAGTCTGTGAAAAAGCCATTGAAGTAGGACGGGAAAACCGTGTAGATTACAGGCAAATTGCCAAGTAAGTGACCTGTGTGTATCGCTGACAGAATTGGTCTACTAAAATACTATAGGATTTATTGAATCCAGTACGTAAGAACGGATGCCCCGTTATTCATAGACCCACATGTGAAGGACAATATCACTTATTTTAAATATAATTGGGTGGTCAATGTTTAAACACTTGAGCTTTCATTCTGCTGTACTTGGGGTGAGTACCATAACTCATGTTTTTCAAACTTTGTTTCCCCGGGACCCACTTTTTCCAGCTGGCTAGCCATCCCACCCCACGCCACGTTCGCTTCCCTTTTAATGCAAAAGGGGAGCACGTTTGGCCCTCATGATCTCACTTGCATCAGGTTCAAAGGAGGAGAGGGCAATGCGGGCATCGGGTGCAGACTTCATCCAGTTCCTTTGTGTCGTCTTCACCCTCTGGAAACGGAAAATCCAACCTCGCACCTGTAGGTCGCCGTGAAGGGCAATAGCAACAAAATGCTCGTTTTACTCAGCACTGGATACTCCTGGGAACTGCTACTCCAGAATGCTGACAGCCTCATGGGCTTTTGACGGGTTTTAAATGTGGTATTACAGGTCAGCAGTGTAGTCAGCTTTTAATTTGGAGTCAGCTCTAAGTTAATAACTGACTCTGGGATCTCAACCTCAAGGAATGTTGCACCCACCACTTCCCTTTCGAAATCTCTCGTTTGCCGCTACTTCCCCTGTATGTAATGCGCAAGGGCTTTGCATCCTTATTTGCATTGGCACAATTGACAAAGCCATACCATGAGAAATCACCTTTATACTGCTCTGTTCCCGAGTTAATTTTCTTCTTGGTAAACGAGAGGCCCCAGAACTCTGTACGGTGCTGTGTCCTCCCCAGGACTCTCCTGTGCAGCGCTCTCCAGCAGATTCTGTTGTGAGATCGGCCGATTTGAGTCTCTGCCCGTCTTTTGCTTTGTGAGGAAACAATCTGTCTTCATGGCCTTCTTGCCAGCAGCTGGAAAATAGAAGCAACGCTGCTTCGTGTTTTAGCACTAAAAGCACATGTGTGGAGGACGTCAAAAATGTACGTACAGGACAAAAGAACTAATTGCTCCTTTTCAACCTTGAATTGAAGTCAGGGAGTTATGGTAATCCACGTGATCTTATCGGAATGCAATGATTCGCCTTTGTGGTGTTACAGGCCAGGGTTTAGAGAACCCCAAAGTCTATCATGGAGCTCGTCCGGCCCATAGCTTTGAATAGATTTTGGTTATGGGGAGCACAAGGGCCCATTTTACAGGTGTGATACAACAGAAAACTAAAAGTATTTTAAAAATGAAACACAAGGTTTATTCTATGAATCCAGTTAATGTTTTTAAACACACACACAGTAGAAATCTTAGTAACTATCAACTCTAATACTCCCCCCAAAAATACAGTACTCTATAAGTAACCATTAATCTTTCCCAGCAACATCCACGAGACAAATCCCCTCTTTAACGCAGACATCAGGTTTAAATTCTCTACTGAGAGCAGTTATCACTTTTAAATTAGCAAGTGATCTGAAGACATTCCTTTAATACAGAAAGAGATTGGAATTACACCTGGTTTTGCTGGATGCAGCTCCCGATCTGCAAAACTAAGGGGCTGGTTTAGCTCACCAGGCTAACTCGCTGGCTTTTAAAGCAGGCCAGCAGCACGGTTCAATTCCCGTACCAGCCTCCCCGGACAGGCGCCGGAATGTGGCGACTAGGGGCTTTTCACAGTAACTTCATTGAAGCCTACTCGTGACAATAAGCCATTTTCATTTCATTCAAACGAAACACACCCTGTAGCTGTTAGCCCAAAGTGAAAGTAAAAGATAGAGACAGCCCAGCTCCACCCACACTCTGACATCACTGCAGCTATTTGACAAACACCCATTTCTTAAAGGTACTCTCACATGACATTGGCATCCTGAATTTCGCGTGGTTTAGGATAGTTTTACATGAATGTTATTAATTGCAGAGTAGGGAAAGAGGGCGTATGCAAATGATGCCAACTCCTCGGCATTGCCCGCGTGATTTGCGTTTGGTGGACAGCCTTTAACATCCTTGCGTCTTTCCAGGGCGTACGCGCGGATCGGAAACTCCCACTTCAAAGAGGAAAAGTTCAAAGATGCCGTCCACTTCTACAACAAGTCCCTCGCAGAGCACCGGACCCCCGAGGTCTTGAAGAAATGTCAGCAAGTGAGTTTTCCCTGGCCTGTTTGTTTTCGGAAGGGGAAAAATTGGTCTTGGTGGTTTATGATCCTGTATCACCGAATGCCCCCCATCCCAATTTGTCCTCATTTTCTGAAGGCAGGAGTGATCGAAAGCGTTCATAGAACTTACAGTGCAGAAGGAGGCCATTCGGCCCATCAAGTCTGCAGCGGCCCTTGGAAAGGGCACCCTACTTAAGCCCGCGACTCCACCCTATCCCCGTAACCCCACCTAACCCACGGGTCAATTTATCATGGCCAATCCACCTAACCTGCACATCTTTGGACAGTGGGAGGAAACCGGAGCACCCGGAGGAAACCCACGCAGACACGGGGGAGATCACGCAGACTCCGCACAGACAGTGACCCGAGCCGGGAATCGGACCTGGGACCGTGGAGCTGTGAAGCAACTGTGATAACCACTGTGCTACCGTGGTTACAGCTGTTTTTATGCCCCTCTTTCTGCGCTGTGGCAGGTATAAGGAACTCCTGTCATGAAAGACTGATCCGGGGCAGCACTGTGGCGCAGTGGGTTAGCCCTGCAGGCTCAATGCGCCGAGGTCCCAGGTTCGATCCCGGCTTTGGGTCACTGTCCGTGTGGAGTTTGCACATTCTCCCCGTGTCTGCGTGAGTTTCGCCCCCACAACCCAAAGATGTGCGAGGTAGGTGGATTGGCCGCGCTAAATTGCTCCTTACTTGGAATAAATGAATTGGGTACTCTAAATTTATTTATTTTTTAAAAATGAAAGACTGATCCTGAATGTTGTCTTTTCTCCGTGGGTTCTCTTCGGTTTTGGCCGGGGCTTTATTTTGCAAAACTCTTTCTTTTTTAGGCTGAAAAGATCCTAAAGGATGAGGAAAGGGCAGCTTATGTCAACCCTGAGCTTGCCCTGGAGGAGAAGAATAAAGGCAACGAGTTCTTCCAGAAAGGTAAGGGCACACCAAGATTAGGTTCGGTAGATAGTCAAACGTGGGAGGAAGGAAGTATAACCGGCGCTGGGATATGAATTGACATGCCATTGGCTCCAAGTTGTTGCTAAGTTGGAGAAATTCTGCAGCAGCAAGATTCGGGCACCAGGGGGAGCCACTGCAGAGCCAGATACTCCCATTGGTGTCAAGCGAGCAAGTCACGTTTACTCCTGTTTTCCAATGAAGGCGGGTTTTCTAACTTCCACCCAATCCCTACAGTGCAGAAGGAGGCCATTCCGCCCATCGAGCGCACCGACGCTCTGGAAGAGCCTTCACCCGCCCTATCCCTTTTTTTTTTCAAAATGTTTCCAATTAAGGGGGCAATTTAGCGTGGCCACTCCACCTACCCTGCTCACCTTTGGGTTGTGGGGGGCGAAACCTACGAAAACACGGGGAGAATGTGCAAACTTCACACGGACAGTGACCCGGGGTCGAACCCAGGTCCACGGCGCCGTGAGGCAGCAGTGCTAGCCACCGTGCCGGCCCCCTGCCCGCCCTATCCCCCACCTAACCCGGAGGGAACCCACTCAGACACTGGGGAGAACGTGCAAACTCCACACAAACAGTCCCCCAAGGCCAGAATCGAACCTGGGCCCCTGCCGCTGTGAGGCAGCTGTGCTAACCACTGCTCCGGTCCCCGGCCCAGAATGTATTTTTGCCTGCTTCAATTTGTATTTTTTCCATTTTTGAGTTGGGATATCTTCACAAGACGATCCATACCTCCAGCGGTTGTGTACAGTTTTGCTGTGAGCAGTAAACGTGAAATGCCAATCCATGTTCAAGCGGAGGTTTGGCAAGAGCCCCATGGTTATGCAGTCTACTGTTTCTGATGTGACTAGAATCCAGGGTCGGGCTCACCAGAATTTGTATCTATATATGAATTAGGAGCGGGTTCCCTTGGTGCAAGCGCTCGGTGGCATGACCCCAATCAGGCCGCAAAATCAGACAATCTCACAGTGCAAAAGGGGGCCATTGCCATACACGTCTATCCCTTTTCGAAAGAGCTGCCCAGTTACTCCCAGTCTTGTCGCTCTTTTTCCCAAAGCCCTGCAGATTCTCCTTTTTTAATATGAGGCCCAATTACTTCTTGGACGTTGCTGCTAATCTGCTTCCACCGTCCTTTTTCCCAATTAAATCTCGTGCCTTTTGATCCTCCCGTCGGTGAAGCTGTTTCTCCCCGTCGACCCTGTCAAAACGCCCTGGTTGTTTGGAACAGAGTGCTCTTGAGATTTGGGTGGGGAGAGAGAGGGAATTTGCTGTGGGTCCTGCTGCAGTTTAGCTTGGTGAAGGCCAAGATCGAGAAACCCAAATGCCCTCCGTCAATTTCACCGAGTGAGTTGCCCCCAATGTTCGTTTGGAACCAAAGATTGCTGCTGGGCACCTTGGAGACCCCTATGTTTAGTGGTATTATTAATAGGACATGCGCCTATAATCTAATTCATCGTTCATTTAATTATTTGAATGTGCTTCCCCCAAATAGGGGCAGATACAATCTCATTAGTCAAGTGGCCTGGCCCCTACTCGCTATGTTCTACTCTGTATTTTCTGAGCTCTGTTCCAATTCTGGCAATCAGTGAGTTTGCCCTCCTTTCTATGTTATCTCTGTCCAAATGCTTAGAGTCGCCAGGTATCGAGTGATACCACCACAAGTTTCAACCGTCTTATCGATCAAAGAGCCAAACTCCAGTTAGTTAGTTCAAGGTCAAGGGTACTTTATTTACACACAATTAGTCATGCAACATAAACACTACTAGTTAGCTACACCTATCGACTATGACAACCTGTCCTTAACTTCGGGCAACCGGCTTAGGTCAGAAAACAGTTCAATTCTGGATCTCTCGGGTTTTGAAGGAGTAACTGCTGCTCAGCTGGGCTCATCCGTCTGGTCGGGGCATTGAACTTTGACTCGCTTCTGGTGTTGCTACACTTGGCGATGGCCATGACCGGGGTACCAAGGCCAAGAGAGGACGAACATGTGGCGAGCTCTTCTTCTTACACTCAGGGGGTTTTCGCACTCCTTTGGGCGGTCCTCCGGTTTGGGCCATCAAATGCTAACCGGCCTGATTAACATGCTAATGGGACGGAGTTTCGATACCGTCTGGACTTCTTGCTGACAAATATACATTTCAGGCTCTGAGTCTTGGCTTGTCCATTTTACCCACCAGCCTTTGCAAGTTGCTCTGTACCTAGTTGGAAGTGGCCGTCCCAGATGGCTACACTTCCCAGCCCCTGGAAGCAAGAATTCAGAGCAGCACAAAATGAGCAGCCACGGCCCAGAATAGAAACTTGCCTTTACTCCAGCAGCTCACGTTCTTTCAGTTATTGGAGTTGGGTACTTTGAGAGCTGTGACACAATGGGAAAGCGTGGAATTTATGTTCTTGAAGTTTTGAGGAAACTGTTTGATTTCACTGTCCATCGAATCACAGAATTTACGGTGCAGAAGGGGGCCATTCGGCCCATCGAGTCTGCACCGGCCCTTGGAAAGAGCGCCCGGCTTAAACCCACACCTTCACCCGTTCCCACCTAACCTTTTTGGACACTGAAGGGCAATTTAGCACGGCCAATCCAGCTAACCTGCACATCTTTGTACTCTGGGAGGAAACCGGAGCACCCGGAGGAAACCCACGCAGACACGGGGAGAACGTGCAGACCCCGCACAGACAGTGACCCAAGCCCTACCCGCCGTGTTGCTCGACTTCTTTTGGATGGGGGGGGGGGTTGGAAAGTGGATGTCCCTGTAGTGGGGCAAACGACCTCCCCTCCGTCTCGAGTCACTTGCTGTCTTTGTCTTTTTAATGGAGCACTGGGAAATTATTAGTTTTACTTTTCTTTACATGTAGACTGGATGTTGTGTATGCCAAGAATGATGGGCATGTTCGAAACAGGAGCTTGTTTCTTCAAGTCATTCGACCACACTCATAATCAACAGAATCCCGTGAAGCACCATCCACGCCTTTTAATTTGAAGACTGCATGTTGTAGCATGTCTGCATAATGCGCACTTGCTTCTGTATGAATGATTATGGTATGTGATGTGGAGGTGACGGTCTTGTTTTAATCGCAGGTGATTACCCGCAGGCTATGAAACATTACAGCGAAGCTATTCGACGCAACCCGACTGATGCGAAACTCTACAGTAACCGAGCAGCCTGCTATACCAAGCTCTTAGAATTCCAGCTGGCTTTGAAGGTAAATGTTTTCACAACCGCTGCTCCTGTTGGTAAGACAGCAGAGGGGGTAACGCAGAAACAGGAGGGCGACCTCTTTGCGTTCTGACGTTAGTTGCAAAGGGGCGCGATGGGGTTGGCGTGGAGGAACAGTGCTCCCTTGTGAATGAGTCCAGATCGAGGGGGCAGAATTGGTACGTTGGCCAATAATTCGCAATTTAGGAAGATTTTCTTCACACGGCGATGCAAATGTCGACTCTATTAATCACATGGAGTGATCGTGATAGATACCGATACATTTAATATTCATGAAGAAAAAACAAGTGTGGCTGCTCGAGAATTAACTGGCACAGAAAAACTCGTGCGGGATAGATTTCTGTTGGTTGAACCAACAACCGTATTTCTTACGTTGCAGATTCTATGTAATGTGCGCGATTGACCAATGTTAGGTGGAGAGTGGGGGAAGCAGTCAATCAGTAGATATCTTTTGGTTCCCTTCGGAGCCACTATTACAATCCCGGACCAGACCCCAATGGTTGCTAGGATACCGGACAAAACGCCAATTGTGAGAAAACTTTGCTCCTGGAGTGATCCTACGCACAGATAGGGCTATGTTACATTAAACAAACTTTATCACTAACACAATGTAACAAACTTTAACATCACAAAGAAAATAGCTTACAATTTCCAGCTCAACAATGCTCAATAATGACAATGAGGCACTCGATCCCGACTGCTATCTTTTATCTCCACTCGAGCAAAACCCAATTTCTGGTCAAAATCCACTTTCAAATACAGTTTTTTTTTATAAATTTAGAATATCCAATTCATTTTTTCCAATTAAGGGGCAATTTAACGTGGCCAATCCACCTAACCTGCACCTCTTTGGGTTGTGGAGGTGCAACCCACGCAGACACGGGGAGAATGTGCAAACTCCTCACAGACAGTGACCCAGGGCCGGGATTCGAACCCGGGTCCTCGGCGCCGCAGGCAACAATGCTAACCACTGTGCCACCGTGCCGCCCCCACTTTCAAATACAGTTAGCCAACCCAGGAATACTTGCTGTAAAGCAAAGTCTTGGGTCAACTACTTTTGAGAGCGATCCTCCAGGAAACCAGCTTGCAGATTCTTGCCTGCGTCAAACTACTGTTTAACCTGCCGGCCTTTTCGGAAACTGCTGTTCTGTTCACAGGCAAAAGCTAAACTGAGGGAAACGACTATTCTGTTCCCAGACAGATCAAAATTCAACACCTGACTGTTCAGCCTTTGGCTCCTCCCATTAACTGCATCACCTTTATCTACTCCCCGGGGAACCTACTTCATATAAACAAAATTCCATTCACCAAGCTTTTACGATGCTTTAATTACCCTTGTCGCCAAAGTGTCTATCTTTTAAACCAGGACTTTAAAAAAGATTACTGCAGCAGATGCGCACACACACCAACCCAGGCGTCACAAGTAAGCTTACATTAACACTGCAATGCAGTTGCTGGGAAAAGCCCTTAGTTGCCACACCGGAGCCTGTTCGGGTACATTCAGAATGTCCATTTCACCCAACAAGCGCGTCTTTCGGGGCTTGCGGTAGGAAACCGGAGCACCTGGAGGGCACCCACGCAGGCACGGGGAGAACGTGCAGACGGCGACCCAAGTCGGGAATCGAACCCGGGTCCCTGGTGCTGTGAAGCAACAGTGCTAGCCCACTGCGCTGCCGTGCTGCAATACATGTAATGCAATATACCTGAAATGCCTACATTCATCGTACCGCACACCACCCTGACTGGGAAATATATCGGCCGTTCCTTCACTGTCGCTGGGTCAAAATCCTGGAACTCCCTCCCTAACAGCACAGTGGGTATACCTACACCACACGGACTGCGGCGTTTCAAGATGGCAGTTCAACACCTCCTTCTCCAGGGCAGCTGGGGATGGATAGTGAATGCTGACCTAGTGAATGAATAGCAATATATATGTTTGGGTACGGCGAGACAAAAACTTTGGACAGGGCAGAGGTTTTAATCTCTTGACCAGGTATGGTCTCCACAATCCCCACAATCCACCTTGTCAACAGAGTTACGCTCGCGTATCCAGATATTCATACTAACCCATGCATTTGAAGTAGGCTATTTGACAATGGCTGATTTTAAACCCCCCCCCCCTAGTTCTTGTCTCTCCCACAAGGGGGAAGCACCCTCTGGATAGCCACACTGTCACGTCACCGCTGGCCCCAACTTGCCATCTGAAATGTGCTTGCTTTAGAAGGCAGAATGCAAGCAGCAGTTTGGCAAAGTCAGTGGGTGCCCATGAGATAACTGTCCAGAAGGGTAAGAAGTCTGACAACACCAGGTTAAAGTCCAACAGGTTTGTTTCAAACACTAGCTTTCGGAACGCTGCTCCTTAGGTGAATGCAGAGGTATGTTCCAGAAACATATATATATATATAGACAACGGATAAACGGACATCGCGCGACAATCGCCAGGCAGGAATGTTCCCTTCCAGTCGGGGAACACTTCAGCAGTCAAGGGCATTCAGCCTCTGATCTCCGGGTAAGCGTTCTCCAAGGCAGCCTTCAGGACGTGCGACAACGCAGAATCGCCGAGCAGAAACTGATAGCCAAGTTCAGCACGCATGAGTGCGGCCTCAACCGGGACCTGGGATTCATGTCGCATTACATTCACCATCTTGCCTGGGTTTGCGAAATCCTACCAACTGTCCTGGCTTGAGACAATTCACACCTCTTTAACTTGGGGTTAAAGATAGGGTTACCCCTATCTCTGGACCTGTAGACGTAATTACCTGCAATTGCTCGCATTCCAAGCATTGTCTGGCATCTTTGACTTTGTCTATATATATGTTTCTGGACCCTACCTCTTCATTCACCTGAGGAAGGAGCAGTGCTCCGAAAGCTAGTGTTTGAAACAAACCTGTTGGACTTTAATCTGGTGTTGTAAGACTTCTTACTGTGCTCACCCCAGTCCAACGCTGGCATCTCCACATCATATCCAGAAGGGGGCAGCACAGTGGTGCAGTGGTTATCCCTGCTGCCTCACGGCGCCGAGGTCCCGGGTTCGATCCCGGCTCTGGGTCACTGTCCGTGTGGCGTTTGCACATTCTCCCTGTGTTTGCGTGGGTTTCACCCCCACAACCCAAAGATGTGCAAGGTAGGTGGATTGGCCACGCTAAATTGTCCCTTAATTGGATAAAATGAATTGAGTACTTTAAATTTATTTTTTAAATGAGCTCGCGTAAAATAGAGGGAGAAAAGACAGCTTTTTGTTTCGAGAAGTTGATTAGTATTCGTCTGCGCCCACCCCGTAACCCCACCTAACCTGCACATCTTTGGACCGTGGGAGGAAACCGGAGCACCCGGAGGAAACCTGCGCAGACACGGGGGAGAGCGTGTGGAGTCTGCACGATCACCCGAAGCCGGAATCGAATCCAGGTCCCTGGCGCCGTGAGGCCGCAGTGCTGACCACTGCCATCCCAGCCATCCGCTCGCAAAACGCACCATTCCACGGAGAGAAACCAGCCTCCACCACGTCCCCACTGCACTGAGGAGGAATGTTGAATAGAGGCTGTTGGGTTTGCCGCTGTTCAACACACAATAATGGGGGCGGGCGGGCAGAGGACTGGTTTTGAAATTATTATTCAGGTGGATTCCAAACTTGGATCTGAATTGTCAGCATTTCTGCTTTCTGATGCTGTTTTCTATTTGCTTTGAAGTGTGACTCAGTTGTGGGGATAATTTCCAGGTGCCATCATAATACCTGCGTCCTTGACTGTCCTGGTTGTAAAGTATTTATCGGTCTATAGGATACCAGTCCTCGTATGAAAGTGTAGCACATTCACCGTCTGATTTTTTTTTTATAAATTTAGATTACCCAATTATTTTTTCCAATTAAGGGGCAATTTAGCGTGTCCAATCCACCTACTCTGCACATTTTTGGGTTGTGGGGGCGAAACCCACGCAGACACGGGGAGAATGTGCAAACTCCACACGGACAGTGACCCAGAGCCGGGATCGAACCTGGGACCTCAGCGCCGTGAGGCGGTTGTGCTAACCACTAGGCCACCGTGCTGCCCTTACTGTCTGATTTTTAACCAGACGCCAGTCATGTAATAAATCCGATTTATCGTTTGTTTGTGTTATCAGTTTAAATTTGCAGAATTTTATTCTCTTTCCATTCCCGCTCCCCCATTTTTAATCACACTTCAATCCCCCGTGAGTCGTGATTTGAAAATGAAAATCGCTTATTGTCACACGTAGGCTTCGATGAAGTTACTGTGAAAAGCCCCTAGTCGCCACATTCCGGCGCCTGTTCGGGGAGGCTGGTACGGGAATTGAACCGTGCTGCTGGCCTGCCTTGGTCTGCTTTAAAAGCCAGCGATTTAGCCCAGTGTGCCAAACCAGCCCCGATTTGTGAATCGTACCCGAATTTCAGTTGTAACAGGCAATAACTTTTCGACGCCTTTTCTCTTGACAGGACTGCGAGGAGTGTATCCACATTGATCACACATTCCGTAAGTTGATGGGGGGGGTGGTCGGTCCGTGTTGTGCTGATTTCGAAGCTCTGCTTAAACGTCACCTTCGTCAGTGAGGAATGGGCAGCGGTTGTATTAGTGTGTGACGGCATCTATTTCAGGCATGCCCGCCTAATTTGCTTTGTCAGCAACGGTACGGCCATCAGAAGACACGCCTCTTTTAAAACCCTCGTTCAGAGCGTTGTCTCGGCGGGAAATTCCTGCTTCCCAGTGGAATATGGTATCCTTGGCATTCGGTGCCTCCCTAAAGCATGCGTCAGCAGAGCTTCCTTCCAACTTGTAAAACAATTAAGTGATTCATCCAGGGTTGAAGGTATTGCAGCCACGATTCTGGATCAGACCCATCCTGCTGAGGGTTATCCTGGGGTCACTCGGGGTAGGGAGCTGCTGAATATTCTGCACACTTGAGGTCAGTATTGCAGGGTGGGCAAAGAAATCTAGTGAATGACTGGTTCGCCCTGGGTACAAGATGGGTAGAGCACAGCGGAAAGAGTTAGCCTGGCAGTCAGTGATTGGAAATATGGCTCTTCAATTCCTTTTGAGGAACTCCAGTTGTTTTAAATATATCCGACATGGGGCATTCTGCTGTCAATAGACATCAGAGTTGCAAATTAATCTTAATTCAGTGCACCGCCTGATTTATAACTGTTAATTTGATTTTGATTAGTTAAGGGTTACACAAGAAAAGGAGCAGCCCTCGAAGCCTTGAAGGATTTCTCCAAAGCCATGGATGTGTATCAGAAAGCGCTTGAGCTGGACTCTAACTCCAAGGTACGGGTGTCTCCTTTCTCATTTCCAGCTCTTGTTCTCTTGAAATTAAAATGAAAATCGGTTGTTGTCACGGGTAGGCTTCAAATGAAGTTACCGTGAGAAGCCCCCTAGTCGCCACATTCCGGCACCTGTTCGGGGAGGCTGGTACGGGAATCGAACCGGCGCTGCTGGCCTGCCCTGGTCTGCTTTCAAAGCCAGCGATTTAGCCCAGTGTGCTAAACCAGCCCCTTCTCTTCATGTCGGCTAGGCTGTGAACCCGAGGAGAGAGAGCGTTGTACCCTGCAGTCCCTGGTCGTGCAGTTTTAGTCAGCACAGTGCGTTCGGTGTTCCGCAGTGCGTTGGAGCCAGGACGTGGCATAGGCTGGCTTTCTCTCCGTGGAAAGATGCGTTGCGTGAGCTGATGGCTTGGTCGGCACAACGGTCAGCACTGCTGCCTCACAGCGCCGGGGACCCGTGTCCGATTCCGGCCTCTGGTGACTGGAGTTTACATGTTTCCCTCCGTGTCTGTGTGGGTTTCCTCCCACAGTCTAAAGATGTGCAGATTAGATGGATTGGCCACGCTAAATTGGCCCATTAGCAGGCAGCACAATGGATAGCACAATTGCTTCACAGCTCCAGGGTCCCAGGTTCGATTCCCGGCTGGGTCACTGTCTGTGTGGAGTCTGCACGTCCTCCCCGTGTCTGCGTGGGTTTCCTCCCACAAGTCCCGAAAGACGTTGGGTGAATTGGATAATTCTCCCTCCGTGTACCCGAACAGGCGCCGGAATGTGGCGACGAGGGGCTTTTCACAGCAACTTCATTGCAGTGTTAATGTAAGCCTGCTTGTGACAATAAAGATCATTATTATTATTAGTGCCCAAAGATGTGCAGGTTAGGTAGGGTAACGGGGCGGGGGAGTGGGCTGAGGGAGGGTGCTCTCTCGGAAGGTCGGTGCAATTCTGATGGGCCGAATAGCCTCCTACTGCACTGTCAGAATTCCACCGTCCTATGAACTGAAGGGAGCCTTTAAAAAGTACCAGAATTTAGAAAGGGATAAAAATATAACTGCCGAGGTCATCAACCTGTTTGATATCAGATATTCCCTTGAAGGTAATGGGTGGGACAAACAAATCCAGAGGTCCCTGGATGACAGGAAGCAGCTGAGATTGAGACGAAGGAAGAAGTATGCTAACGGCAGCAATCAGGCGGCTAACACAATGGAGAACCAGGCTGAATATACAAGGCTCCGAGGGGAAGTGGAACAGCAAATAAGAGAAGCAAAGATCGAGTATGTAAAAAGACTGGCAGCTAACATAACGGAGGGGAATCCCAAAGTTTTCTGTGAGGCGTATTAATAGTAAAAGTGTGGTAAAAGCAGGTTTGGGGTCTCCCAGAAAAGGGGGTAATGCATGGCGACATGGGGAGTAGCTGAGGTATTAAATTAATACTTTACATCTGCCTTTACCAAAGAGGAAGATGCTGCCCCCGGCCCCAGTGACAGAGGAGGTCATGAATATACTAAAGGATTTTAAACTGATAGGCTCGGTAGGTATTCAATATGCTCTCATAAAAAAGGGCTAGGACTGGGTGAGATGCATCCAAGGATACGGAGAGGCAGCGTGTGTGGAAACTGCAGAGGCTGTGGGGTGGTGCTGGAGAATTGGCAATGTTTCACCCTTGTTCAGAGACGAGCCCAGCAACTTACAGACCCGTCAGTTTAGTGATTTGTTCAGTAGTCAGTCTCGCAGAAACAGTAATTCGGGACGACGTTGATAGTCACGCGGACAAATAAGGGTTGAGGGAAGCCAGCACGGATTTGTTTTTGGAAAAAAAAGGAAAGTTGGGTTGAACTAACTTGACAGAGAGGGTTGATGAGGGTGACGCTGTTGATGCGACGTACACGGAGCTTCAGAAGACATTTGATGCAGTGCCACGCGAGCAATGTCATAGCGCATGGAATGGAAGGGGCGGCAGCACGGTAGCATAGTGGTTAGCACTACGGCACGGGGAGACCGTGCAAACTCCACTCTGAAGGTGACCCAAGGTTGGAATTGAACCCTGGCGCGGTGAGGCAACAGTGCTAACCACCGTGCCGTATAGACTGATAAAATAAAAGTGCAGAAGGTAAAGGGGGCTTCTTGGATGTTGGAACTCTCCTGTTGCAACACCAGTGCAATCGCTCCTTTTGCAATGAATAAACAAGAGGGCAAACCAGGCAGACATTAATGGCCAATACGCTAATTTGGATAAATACGGCAGACAGATCTGTTCATGGATGGTTATGGCTTGACCAGAGGGAGTTATTTTCTTTGACCCCTCAATTTTTTTTCGCGTATCTGTCCATGAAAGAAACCCTAATGAAAATCTGCAGTAGATGTCGATCCAACACCAGGGAGGGGAGCGGAAGACTCTCCTCCCTACTCGTTTTTCTCCTTGTCTTGGTGGCAAGGTTATCTCGGATTGCCTGCTGACGGTGTAGGGAGGTTGGCGCCAGTGAGGAGAAAGTGGGGGGGGGGGGGGGGGGGGGGGTTGCCTCAATCTCTTGGGGCAATCCAGGTCTCTTGTCTCTCGTAATATCAGAGGCTAGAGTGAGCAGCTCGTGGGAGTTTGGCGTGGATCTGCTGAATAGACGACTGTTAGATTGACAGGTTGAGAGCTGATTCCAGACCCCTGTCCTTATAAACCCCGCCCACCCCCTCTGACAAAAGTACAAGTGGGGAAATATATTTGATCGCCCTCCCCTCCCAAACTAGCCATTAGCGCTCATCAGCACCAAGCTAGTGGATTGGTTTAAGTGAGACGCTGATGTTGGCGGGGCCTGGGGTGTATGGGCACGCCAGCAACTCGTTCGGTGGCCTGGATCAAACAACCTCACGCGTGACCCTTCCTTTCTCCCCAATTCCTCAGGAAGCTTCCGAAGGTTACCAGCGCTGCCTCATGCTGCAGTATAACCGGAACGACACGCCGGAGGAAGTCAAGCGGCGCGCCATGGGCGATCCGGAGGTGCAGCAGATCATGAGCGACCCAGCCATGAGGCTGATCTTGGAGCAGATGCAGAAAGATCCACAGGCCCTCAGCGAGTGAGTACACGCAATAAATAGCCCATCGGAAATTGTGGGTATATTGTCTTTGTAACTCTTGGGCGAGTTCTCTACCAAAGCACATGGACTCTTAACGTTATCATTAAAACTCAGTAATAATTTGTTTCGACCTGCATTGTGCTACCTCTTGCGGATTTGTAAGGGGCGGGGGGGGGAGAGACACATTTCACCGTGCTTCGTTGCTGACCCAGCGTACTAATCTACTAATGCTGTCTCTCCTTAACGCACGGTAGCACAGTGCTTAGCACTGTTGCTTCACAGCGCCAGGGACCCGGGTTCGAGTTCCGGCTCGGGTCACTGTCGGTGTGGAGTCTGCACGTTCTCCCCCGTGTCTTTGTGGGTTTCCTCCGGTTTCCTCTCGCAAGTCCTGAAAGACGTGCTCGTTGGGCGAATCGGACATTCTGAATTCTCCCTCCGTGTACACGAGTGTGGCGACGAGGGGATTTTCACACTGTCACCTCCATTGCAGTGTTAACGTAAGCCGATTTGCGACACGGATAAAGATTCTTGTTGATTATTTCTCCCCAGCCACTTGAAGAATCCTGTCATAGCCCAGAAGATTCAGAAGCTCATCGATGTCGGCCTCATAGCCATCCGGTGATGACCATCGCAAGAGTTCAGCAGAGATGAAGCTCGGACTGTCCTTCTGGACCTTGCCCTCGAGGGGGAGAGTTTGGGGTGGGGTGGGGTGGGAGGGAGGGAAAACAGAAGAGAGAGAGAGAGAAAAAAAATTTACAACAGCCAAAACCAACACCGTGTACAGCATCTCATCTTAGTTTTTATTTGTAACATCTGATTTGTTTCTTGATCTGTTGACATACGGCACAATCCTATATAGCCTGTGCACTTTCTGTAATTTTAATTTTTAAGATGAAAAAATGTGAAATGTACATCTCTGCTGTTGCAGTCGCTGTAGAAACATTGGGATTTTCAGAGGTTTTGACGTTTATCGCGTACAAAGAGTTGCATTAAAGTGTTGTATCCAACCACCTGTACGTTTCTAGTCCACATCTGTTTTGCCGCCGCTTTAAAGGTAACGTTTACACGGTGTAAGGCGTACTTGCGCATGCTGGATTGTGCAAATTCCCTGGTGGGTTCTTTTTCTTTTTGGTCTACTTTCACCCTCCTCTGTCAACACGGGGCCCGGACACGAGGTACGTTTCTCACTGGGTCGCTCTGGCAAAGTGCCAAAGCTGGAGAACCTCCACGGGCGATCGTTGCCAAGCTCTGCAAATATCAGGACATGAAGCAGATTCTCAGCTGGTCAAGAAGCACGTGTTCCTGTAGATGGGATGGACAGATCATCGGGGCCGACCTACCTGGCCAGGTTGAGTTCAGCAGGGGACAGGGCGGCTTTATTCAAGAACCAAGTGCAGTTCGGAATGCTGTACCCGCAAACACTCTGGGTAACGTCCGGCTGCACGGAGCATTATTTTACCCTGCTGTGGAACACAGACGGCTTCATCCAGAAAAAGGGGCTGGGAAGACCGCAATAGTGGACATATCCGGACCATGAACAATGCGTCTTTGGGCAGCACGGCGGCGCAGTGGTTAGCATTGCTGCCTCACGGCGGCGAGGACCCGCGTTCGGTCCGTGTGGCGTTCGCACGTTCTCCCCGTGTCTGCATGTGGGTCTCGCCCCCACAATCCAAAGATGTGCAGGGTTAGGCGGATTGGCAAGGCTAAATTGCAGAACGCACTTAATAAACACTGGTTTCCTGCACTGGAATTTGGTTCTGGAAGGACGTTACAGAAGGCGGAATCCAGAATTTGCTTCAAACATGGCATCTCCCACCCAATAGACAGGCAGCGCCTCCACGTGCACAGGGCTGAACCTAACGCAGCTGAAGGTGGTGCGCAGGGCGCACTGGACCAGAACACGCACGTAGCGGGTTTTTCCCCGGGGGCGGGGGGCAAATGCGAGCGGTGCTCGGGGTTCTGGTCCTATCCCAGACTTATCGGGTACAGCCTTTTTTGAGGCCGTGTCCAGGGGTTGGGAGGGGGGGAAGAGAGCAGCAGCGCCCACTAGTGGCGCAATCCGGGGTGGCGGAACAGCCAGATCTCTATGCGAGGACAGGGGCCTCCTCCCCGATCGCCCGCTGTAGACTCCTGCTCGACCTGAGATCAGCAGCACCCACCCCAGCCCCCAAATCTGCGAGGACTTGGCTGTGTCCAACGTAGCGGAGTTCCTCAAATTGGAAAGGATAAAATCCCCCATTCGGGGATCGGAGGAAGGATTTCGCCACACGTGGAAACAATCCCTATCTCGCCATTCGCGCGCGATGTTCCTTGTGATGTTGCTCTCCAGATGCGAAACTAATAGAAATACGTTATAAAAAAAATTAAAAAATACTTCCCCGCCAGTGTGAGGGGAATCCGGCCTGAATTTGTGACAACGTTTTTGTATCCAAATCGAGGGCATTCGTGTGGCAGCTGGCTTCGTGGTTTGTCTTGTTCCTGTTTTTGGATCGAAACTCTGAGCTCGGAAGCTGAATCCACACAAGCGGCGGCGAGATCTCTCGGAATTTACAGTGCAGAAGGAGGCCATTCGGCCCATCGAGTCTGCACCGGCCCTTGGAAAGAGCACCCTACCCAAGCCCACACCTGTAACCCAGCAACCCTACCCCTTGGGCACTGAGGGGACAATTTATCACGGCCAATCCACGTCTTTGGACTGTGGGAGGAAACCGGAGCACCCGGAGGAAACCCACGCAGACACGGGGGGGGGGGGGGGGGGGGGGGAGAGAGAACGTGCAGACTCCGCACTGACGGCGACCCGAGCCGGGATTCGAACCCGGGACCCCGGCGCTGTGAAGCGACAGTGCTAACCACTGTGCTACCGTGCCGCCCTACAAACGAAATTTCGTTTTATCAGAAATTTTTAGATCTCGAAAACCCTGCGCCCGTCACGGGCGCGATTGGAGTCGCTGCCTGTCTATTGGGCGGGCGATGCCATGTTTGAAGCAAATTCTGGATTCCGCCTGCTGTAACGTCCTTCCAGAACCAATTCCAGTGTTTATTAAGTGCGTTCTGCAAAACTTTTTGAGGCTTTGTTGCAACACACACCAACCTCCACAAGGGGTCACCCTTGACCAGGAATTTAACTGTGTGGGGTCCACTCGATGTACTGACGTGACGCGGAAAGTCTTGACTGGCGATGCTGAAACCTGCACGGCCAACAGCAACAATTAGATTCCCCCAGCGTCCTGACCCACACATCACAGGATAATCTGTTCTGGTGGCCTTGATTGCGGGATTTGAATCGGCTGCGCTTCTTTCGAATTATGTTATGGGATCTTTCTGTGCCTTGCCCAAAAGACAGCCCCTCCCAACAGCGGGAGCGCTTTTTAAAAAATAATCTTTATTATTGTCACACAAGCAGGCTCGCATTAGCGCTGCAATGATGTTACTGTGAAAATCCCCTCGTCCCCACATTCCGGCGTCTGTTTGGGTACACGGAGGGAGAATTCAGAATGTCCAATTCGCCTAACAAGCGCAGTAGCACAGTGGTTAGCATTGTTGCTTCGCAGCTCCAGGATCCCGGGTCTGATTCCCGGCTTGGGTCACTGTCTGTGCGGAGTCTGCACGTTCTCTCCCCAGGTTTCCTCCGGGTGCTCCGGTTTCCTCCCACAGTCCAAAGACGTGCGGGTTAGGTGGATTGGCCGTGCTAAATTGCCCCCTTAGTGTCCAAAAAGGTCAATTGGGGTTAGTGGGTTAAGGGGGGAATGGGATGGAGGAGGTGTGTGCTTGAGGGGGGTGCTCTTTCCGAGGGCCGGTGCAGACTTGAGGGGCCGAATGGCCTCCTCCTGCACTATAAACTGCGTGACATGACATATGAAGCACGTCTTTCGGGGCTTGTGGGAGGAAACCGGAGCACCCGGAGGAAACCCACGCAGACACGGGGAGAACTTGCAGGCTCCGCACAGACAGTGACCCAAGCCGGGAATCGAACCTGGAGCTGTGAGCAAACCTGTTAGGCCTGTGAAATACCCGGGTTTGGTTTCTGTCAAGGCTATAGGGAAGAGTGGTAGGGAGGCAAAAAGGGGAAGATGCATTTTCGCTTCATTCAACTCTAACTTGAGTTCGCAGAACTTTACTGTTCCTGATATCAAGTTAAACCCTCGACTAATTTTGGAGATATGAGTGCTGAAACATGAGTCAGCCAACACGACAGTGTCTACAGGATTTCTACGGTGCAGAAGGAGGACGTTTGGCCCATCGTATCTGCACCGACCCACCGAAAAAACACTCTATCTAGGCTCACGCCCATGCCTACCTCCCTAGTCCCGTCACCCAACCTGTACATCCCAGGGCACTAAAGGGCAACTTAGCGTAGCCAAACCACCTAACCTGCACAATAGTGGTTAGCCCTGTTGCTTCACAGTCCCAGATTCAATTCCCGTTTGGGTTAACACTGCTGTCTCACAGTGTCAGGGACCCGGGTTAACACTGCTGCCTCACAGTGCCAGGGACCCGGGTTAATGCTGCTGTCTCACAGTGCCAGGGACCCGGGTTAACACTGCTGTCTCACAGCGCCAGAGACCCGGGTTAACGCTGCTGTCTCACAGTGCCAGGGACCCGGGTTAATGCTGCTGTCTCACAGTGCCCGGGACCTGGGTTAACCCTGCTGTCTCACAGTGCCAGGGACCCGGGTTAACCCTGCTGTCTCACAGTGCCAGGGACCTGGGTTAACACTGCTGCCTCACAGTGCCAGGGACCTGGGTTAACACTGCTGTCTCACAGTGCCAGGGACCCGGGTTAACACTGCTGTCTCACAGTGCCAGGGACCCGGGTTAACACTGCTGTCTCAGAGTGACAGAGACCTGGGTTAACACTGCTGTCTCACAGTGCCAGGGACCCGGGTTAACACTGCTGTCTCACAGAGCCAGGGACCCGGGTTAACACTGCTGTCTCACAGTGTCAGGGACCCGGGTTAACACTGCTGTCTCACAGTGCCAGGGACCCGGGTTAACACTGCTGTCTCACAGTGCCAGGGTCCCGGGTTAACACTGCTGTCTCACAGTGCCAGGGACCCGGGTTAACACTGCTGCCTCACAGTGCCAGGGACCCGGGTTAACACTGCTGCCTCACAGTGCCAGGGACCCGGGTTAACACTGCTGCCTCACAGTGCCAGGGACCCGGGTTAACACTGCTGTCTCACAGTGCCAGGGACCCGCGTAAACACTGCTGTCTCACTGTGCCAGGGACCTGGGTTAACCCTGCTGTCTCACAGTGCCAGGGACCCGGGTTAACACTGCTGTCTCACAGTGCCAGGGACCCGGGTTAACACTGCTGTCTCACAGTGCCAGGGACCCGGGTTAACACTGCTGTCTCACAGTGCCAGGGTCCCGGGTTAACACTGCTGTCTCACAGTGTCAGGGACCCGGGTTAACACTGCTGTCTCACAGTGCCAGGGACCCGGGTTAACACTGCTGTCTCACAGTGCCAGGGTTCCGGGTTAACACTGCTGTCTCACAGTGCCAGGGACCCTGGTTAACATTGCTGTCTCACAGTGCCAGGGATCCGGGTTAACACTGCTGTCTCACAGTGCCAGGGACCCGGGTTAACACTGTTGTCTCACAGTGCCAGGGTTCCGGGTTAACACTGCTGTCTCACAGTGCCAGGGAACCTGGTTAACACTGCTGTCTCACAGTGCCAGGGACCCGGGTTAACACTGCTGCCTCACAGTGCCAGGGACCCGGGTTAACACTGCTGTCTCACAGTGCCAGGGACACGGGTTAACACTGCTGTCTCACAGTGCCAGGGACACGGGTTAACACTGCTGTCTCACAGTGTCAGGCAACTGGGCTCAATTCCGACCTTGGGTCACTGTCTGTGCGGAGTCTGCACGTTCTCACCCCGTGTCTGCGCGGGTTTCCTCCGGGTGCTCCGGTTTCCACCTGTAGCCCAAAGATGTGCCGGTTAGGGTGGATTGGCCGTGCTAAATGGCCCCTTAAGTGTCCATTGGGTTACGGGGATAGGGTGGGGGTGTGTGGGCTTGGTTGGGGTGCTCTTTCCAAGGGCCGGTGCAGACTCGATGGGCCGAAGGCACTGTAAATTCTATGACCGCGGCCGGCTCCGATGGGCGCGCTCGATCGCCGGAGCAGGAAATGCCACTGAGCTGTGATCACCTCCCAGGTATGTTGTGCAATTAACAGTCCCAGTGACCAGATGTTTGCATTGCAGGAGATCCAATGTCTGAGGAATGTGGGTGACTCTAGCTGATAGTCATCCAATAGGCTCCCCCCCCCCCCCCGTGCGACTGTCGTACAAACAGGCAGGTTGGGGCCATTCAGCCCCTCGAGACTGTCCTGCCAGTCAATGCTGATCTGTTTGCTTGTTGGGTCTGGGAGTTTTTTCTTTTTAATTTTAGACTACAAAAAAATTCTTGTTTGTTTTTTCAATTAAGGGGCGGTTTAGCGTGGCCAATCCACCTACCCGGCACATCTTTCATCTGCGGGGAGCGAAACCCACGCAAACACGGGGAGGAAGTGCAAACTCCAGGCGGGAGCCTGGATCGAACCCGGGTCCTCGGCGCCGTGAGGCAGCAGTGCTAAGCACTGCGAGTCTTGGAGTTCTACATTCCCATCTGCCCCGACACCCCCTCCCTCCCCATAGAGTGCAGAAGGAGGCCATTCGGCCCATCGAGTCTGCACCGAGCCCCTTAAGCCCTCACTCCCACCCTAACCCAATAACCCCTCCGAACCTTTTTGGACACTGAGGGGGCAATTTATCACGGCCAATCCTCCCTAACCCGCACGTTCTTTGGACTGCGGGAGGAAGCCGGAGCACCCGGAGGAAACCCGCGCAGACACGGGGGGGAGGACGTGCAGACTCCGCACAGACCCAGCGGGGAATCGAACCCGGGACCCTGGCGCTGTGAAGCCACAATGCTAGCCACTTGTGCTACCCTGCTGCCCACTGATGTCATCAAGAATCTATCTCCCCCCCCTACCTTAAAGATATTCAGTGACCCCGCCAATGAGGGGGACAAAACAAACTCCACATCTGTGTTAAAAGGGCCACCCCTACTTTTAAAATAGTCCCCCGCCCCCACCTCCCGCCGTTGGACTCACCCCCTCCGTGTACCCGAACAGGCGCCGGAATGTGGCGACGAGGAGATTTTCACAGTAACTTCACTGCGGTGTTAATGTGAGCCTACTTGTGACACCAATAAAGATTATTATTATTATCACGTCCGCCTTATCGAGGCCATTCCGAATCTTACTTCATTCCGTTCGTATGTTAAATAGAAAATCACCCCTAGGGCGCGGCAGGGTGGCACAGTGGGTTAGCGCTGCTGCCTCACGGCGCCGAGGTCCCAGGTTCGATCCCGGCCCCGGGTCAATGTCCGTGTGGAGTTTGCACATTCACCCCGTGTCTGCGTGGGTCTCACCCCCCCACAACCCCAAAACGATATGCTGGGTAGGAGGATTGGCCACGCTAAATTGCCCCTTAATTGGGAAACAAATAATTGGGTGCTCTAAATTTAAAAAAAAAAACACCCCTCATTCTTCTGAACTCGAGTTGAAAGAGCCTCAGGGGTGAACGAGTCAGCGGACGGCACGGCGGGTTAGCACCGCTGCCTCAAAGCGCCTGGGTCCCAGGTTCGATTCCCGGCTTGGGTCACTGTCTGTGCCGAGTCTGCACGTTCTCCCCCCGTGTCTGCGTGGGTTTCCTCCGGGTGCTCCGGTTTCCTCCCACAGTCCAAAGATGTGCAGGTTAGGGTGGATTGGCCAAGACTGTGCGGGGGTCTGCGCCTTCTCCCCCGTGTCTGCGTTGGGTTTCCTCCGGGCCCTCCGGTTTCCTCCCACAAGTCCCCGAAAGACGTGCTTGTCGGCTGAATCGGACATTCTGAATTCCCCGAACAGGCGCCGGAATGTGGCGACGAGGGGATTTCCACAGTAACTTCCTCGCAGTGTTAATGTAGGCCTACTCGTGACAATGATGAAGATTATTATTATTAGCAACGCTTGGGGGTGACGGGGTGTGGGCGGCCGAGGCAGAGTGTGTCTTTCCGAGGGCCGGCGCAGACTTGATGGGCCGAACAGACTCCTCCTGCACTGCTAGGGAATCTATGAAAAAGGTGTACAGGTCCACCTTGCCAAGTCCATTCAGGATCTTGTACACTTCCAGCCATAGATCAACCCCCCCCCCCCCTCATTCTTCCACACTCTGGCGAGCGCTGAATGAGTCAGACGACAAGGCGTGTTGCACAAAAGCGGCTCAAAAATGTGCTTCAGAATTTTAAACAAAGAATAATAATAAACCCCAGCTTTGACATCTGCAAGAAGACAGTGCATTGCCAGTCAGTCCAGGTTGCACACTGCTGTGGTCGGAGCGGGGAGTGCTGAACGGCGCTCAGGTAGGCGAAGAATTGTCCTCGGGCGTTTTTAAGTGTGACTCGCAGTTGTCAGTCAGCGGAAGCTGCTTTTGCAAGCTTTAAACTGCTCGGTAACGCCCTGCAGAGAGGCAGTGAGGCAGAGAGAGAGAGAGAGAGAGAGCCAGACAGCCAGGAGCAAAGTCTTCTCTCCCAGCGCATGTTTGCCCAGTGAAAGGACGCTTGCTCCCTGAGAAGCGGGATTGGGACGGGCTGAATTCGGAGGAGGCGAGCGGTGAGGTAACTTGGGTGGCTGCGCGAGGGAGGGGGGAGGTGGTGGGGGGGGGGGATAAACTTAATTGGGGAGGGTTTCTGCTCGATTTGCTTCCACTCTACGTGTTGAATCAGACCAACATGAGGCCATTCAGCCCATCGTCTCGGTCCTACCTCTTTGAAAAATCCATCCAGTCAACCCCCCCACTCCCCCCTCCCTTGTTCTTTTACCCCCCCCCCCCCCCTCCCCAAACCCTGCCAATACCTCCTGTTTGAGCATTTCCCCAATCGCCCCCCCCCCTCCCCTTTTGGAAGTTCCTGTTGAATCTGCTTCCACCTCACTTTCAGGCAGAACCTTCCTGATCACAACAACTCGCCGTGTCCCAGAAAAAAACCACATTCTCCTCATCTCCCCCCCCCCCCCCCCCCCCCCCCTTGGTTCTGTCACCGATTCTCTTCAATCTGTGTGTGTGTGTGTGTGTCCCCCCCCCTTGGTTCTGTCACCGATTCTCTTCAATCTGTGTGTGTCCCCCCCCCCCCCTCTGGTTACCCACCCTCCCGCCAACTGGGAACCACTTTCTCCTCGTCGCCTCTATCCCAAACCCCTTCCTGATTCGGAACGCCGCCTGGATTCAATCTCCCCCCTTAACCTTCTCCGCTCCGAGGAAGGACGGTCCCAGTCTCTTCCTCCACCCCCCCCCCCCCCCCACCACCACCCCCGACGCCAAATGGTAACTTCCTTCCAGAAACGCAAAGGGGACCTCCGTCTCGTCCGCCGTGTTAACTTTTCTCAGTTCCTTTCGCTTCAGGCTGCCGGAGTGGAGGCGTTAGGAAAACACTTGGGGGGGGTGATGCGGGGTGAGGAGCTCCTGGTTACAATTTCCTCCTCACGTATTGTTGACGGCCTCGCCTGTCAGCATTCCGATTTGTTCCCTCGATTCCGAACTGGGGGTGACCGAGTCTGAGCGGGGTCTGCACGTCCTCCTCCCCGTGTCTGCGTGGGTTTCCTCCGGGTGCTCCGGTTTCCTCCCGCAGTCCAAAGATGTGCAGGTCTGGGTGGGTGGGCCGTGCTGAATCGCCCCTTCGGAGTCCAAGGATGTGGGGGTCCGGGGATAGGATCGGGAGGGGGTGCTCCTTCGGCCTAGAAGATTATGAGGGGCATAGACAGAGTGGATAGTCAGAGGCTTTTCCCCAGGGTCGAGGGGTCAATTACTAGGGGGCATAGGTTTAAGGCGCGAGGGGCAAGGTTTAGAGGAGATGTACGAGGCAGGTTTTTTTACACAGAGGGTAGTGGGTGCCTGGAACTCGCTGCCGGAGGAGGTGGTGGAAGCAGGGACGATAGTGACGTTTAAGGGGTATCTGGACAAATACATGAATCGGATGGGAATGGAGGGATACGGACCCAGGAAGTGTAGAAGTTGTTAGTTTAGACGGGCAGCATGGTCAGTACGGGCTTGGAGGGCCGAAGGGCCTGTTCCTGTGCTGTACTTTTCTTTGTTCTTTGTTTTTTGTTCAGGGGGGGGCAGCACAGACTCGATGGGCCCAATAGCCTCCTTCTCCTCCGTAGGGATTCGGCAGGAAAGGACGGCAGCAACGTTAGGAAGGGACCTTGGGCGTGAATATTTCCTGGGTCGGGAGATTGAGGAAGATGGGAAATTCCCTGTAAATTCTCTCTGTAACCACCCCCAACCCCCTATAACCCTCCCTATCTCTGTAACCTCCTCCAGCCCCTACACCCCTCCCTATCTCTGTAACCTCCTCCAGCCCCTACACCCCTCCCTATCTCTGTAACCTCCTCCAGCCCCGGCAACACTCCCTATCTCTGTAACCTCCTCCAGCCCCTACAACCCTCCCCTTCTCTGTAACCACCTCCAGTCCCTACACCCCTCCCTATCTCTGTAACCTCCTCCAGCCCGTACACCCCTCCCTATCTCTGTAACCTCCTCCAGCCCCTACAACCCTCCCGATCTCTGTAACCTCCTCCAGCCCCTACAGCCCTCCCTATCTCTGTAACCTCCTCCAGCCCCTACACCCCTCCCTATCTCTGTAACCTCCTCCAGCCCCTACACCCCTCCCTATCTTTGTAACCTCCTCCAGCCCCTACAACCCTCCCTATCTCTGTAACCTCCTCCAGCCCCTACAAGCCTCCCTATCTCTGTAACCTCCTCCAGCCCCTACACCCCTCCCTATCTCTGTAACCTCCTCCAGCCCTTTCAACCCTCCCTATCTCTGTCACCTCCTCCTGTCCCTACAACCCTCCCTATCTCTGTAACCTCCTCCAGCCCCTACAGCCCTCCCTATCTCTGTAACCTCCTCCAGCCCCTACACACCCTCCCTATCTCTGTAACCTCCTCCAGCCCCTACAACCCTCCCTATCTCTGTAACCTCCTCCAGTCCCTACAACCCTCCCTATCTCTGTACCTCCTCCAGCCCCTACAACACTCCCCTTCTCTGTAACCTCCTCCAGCCCCTACAACCCTCCGGTGAACACAGCCTCTGGACGTGTGCACTGCAGGAGTGATGTTCCGTTGGACACTAACTGGACTAACTGTGCGGCGAGGTGGCTACTGATTATCCAGACCCGTCCATCCTCCCATGGCATGGAAACTGCTGGGGCCCTTGAATAATAATGAGATAGAGACTTTTATCAAGTTTGTCACCAGTGCTTGACCCTTCATTTTGGAAGGAGTAACAGGAAGACAGAGTACTGGGCGAATGGTAAGATTCTTGGTAGTGTGGACGAGCAGAGAGATCTCGGTGTCCATGTCCATAGATCCCTGAAAGTTGCCACCCAGGTTGAGAGGGTTGTTAAGAAGGCATACGGTGTGTTGGCCTTTATTGGTAGAGGGATTGAGTTTCGGAGCCATGAGGTCATGTTGCAGTTGTACAAAACTCTGGTGCGGCCGCATTTGGGGTATTGCGTGCAGTTCTGGTCGCCACATTATAGGAAGGACGTGGAAGCTTTGGAACGGGTGCAGAGCAGATTTACCAGGATGTTGCCTGGTATGGAGGGAAGATCTTACGAGGAACGGCTGAGGGACTTGAGGCTGTTTTCGTTAGAGAGAAGAAGGTTAAGAGGTGCCTTAATTGAGGCATACAAGATGATCAGAGGGTTAGATAGGGTGGACAGTGAGAGCCTTTTTCCTCGGATGGTGATGTCCAGCACGAGGGGACATAGCTTTAAATTGAGGGGAGATAGATATAGGACAGATGTCAGAGGTAGGTTCTTTACTCAGAGAGTAGTAAGGGCGTGGAATGCCCTGCCTGCAACAGTAGTGGACTCGCCAACACTAAACGCATTCAAATGGTCATTGGATAGGCATATGGACGATAAGGGAATAGTGTAGATGGGCTTTAGAGGGGTTTCACAGGTCGGCGCAACATCGAGGGCCGAAGGGCCTGTACTGCGCTGTCATGTTCTAATTCTAAGATTGAAGTGATTATTTCAACTTGACAGTGCAAGCTACCTCCAATGGTAACAGGCAGAAGGAAGGACAGGACGAGTGATTTTGCAATCGGCAGATGGATACCAAGCCTTGTGGTTTACGAAAGACGGAATAGCTAGAAGCCACTTCATACAATCCTGCTTAAAGCACGGGAGGAGGCCATTCTGTCCATCCTCTCTGTGCTGGCCCTTTGGAAGATGTATCCAATCAGTCCCCTCTCCCCCAGCTCTTTCCCCCACGGCTCTGCAGTTTGCTTCTTCCCGAATATTTCCCCAATCCCCCCCCTATTTTGGAAGTTCCTGTTGAATCTGCTTCCGCCGCCCTTTCAGGCAGAACCTTCCGGATCACAACTCGCTGTGTCCAAAAAACACATTCTGGGCAGCACTGTGGCACAGTGGGTTAGCGCTGCTGCCTCACGGCGCCGAGGTCCCAGGTTCGATCCCGGCTCTGGGTCACTGTCCGTGTGGAGTTTGCACATTCTTCCCCGTGTCTGCGTGGGTTTCACCCCCACAACCCACAGATGTGCAGGGTAGGTGGATTGGCCGCGCTAAATTGCCCCTTAATTGAGAAAAATTAATTGCGTACCCTAAATTTTAATTAAAAACACGTTCTCCTCATCTCCCCCCACTCTGGTTCTGTCACCGATTCTCTTCAATCTGTGCACCCCCCCCCCCTATCTGAATACCCACCCTCCCGCCGACTGGGAACCACTATCTCCTCGTCGCCTCTATCCCAAACCCTTCATTTTATGAGGGAAAGTCACGTGGGAGGGGTTGGGTTCTGTCAGGGATGGCCACGCTCGCGAATGTCCGCGTCCGGACGCCGCGGACAATGGTTCGAAACGCGCTTGCCTTAGATTGGTCGAAGGTCGGGACAGGAACTGAGAAGAGGAAGCTGCGAGATCACCGTTAAGGCCTGTCCTGTTTTCTACACGGTGCAGGAACCCGGCCAGCACGACCAAGGAGAGAGAGAGAGAGAGAGAGAGAGAGGAAGACGAGATACCAGCGAGGTTGGTTGCTGAGGTGGGGTATCGAGAGAGAGGGCAGAACGAGGAACTGGCGCAGCGGGAAGGGGGGGGGGGGGGGCGGGGGGGTCAGTGAAGATCATGGGGGCATCGACGGAAGATTGAAATGGTATGGGCGGGGGGAGAGAGAGAGAGAGACACACAGAGAGAGAGAGAGCGAGAGAGACAGAGAGAGAGAGAGGCAGAGAGAGAGAGAGTGACAAAGACACAGAGAGAGAGACAGAGAGAGAGAGACAGAGAGGCAGAGAGAGAGAGACAGAGAGACAGAGAGAGAGGCAGAGACAGTGAGAGAGAGAGAGAGAGAGAGAGACAGAGAGAGATAGACAAAGACACAGAGAGAGAGAGAGGCAGAGAGAGAGAGAGTGACAAAGACACAGAGAGAGAGAGAGACAGAGAGAGAGAGACAAAGACAGAGAGAGAGAGAGAGAGGCAGAGAGAGAGAGACAGAGAGAGAGAGAAGAGAGACA